>NC_069695.1:54326416-54373916 GCF_023699985.2 Odocoileus virginianus
CTTAAGACCTTGCAGATATACTTACACACATACACACACATGGTGGTGCAGTGGTAAAATGTCTGCCCGCCAGTGCAGGAGATGCAGGTCCGATATCTGGGTCGGGAAGATGCCCTGGAGAAGGAAATGGAAACCCACTCCAGCATCCTTGCTGGGAAATCCTTTGGACAGAGGAGCTGGCAGGCTACAGTCCATGCAGTCGCAAAAGAGTCAGATACGATTTAGCGACTAAACAATAACATCAAGTATCATCTTCATAAACATCTGTAATCTCTACATTATTATTTGATTGAATAGCATTGGTTTAACTGTTTTCCAGTCTTTGAATGTTCAGATTATTTCAGGGAACCAAAGAAATTCTTTTCCACTTGAAACTCTTCATTTGACTGGATTATTTCTTTAGGAAACGGTCCCATGCGTTAGAGAATTACAACACAGGCTCGCAGCAGTTTGACTGCACAGTGATGGAGCACACGGGCTTGGATTTAGACAGACCCGGCATCTCCATTTACTTGCTGTGAGATACAGAATGAGGTGTTTAACCAATCGAAACCCCAATCTCCTCACCCACAGAAGCAGGATAGTATTAGTACTAACCTCTTAAGCCTGTGAAAATTAAATGAGATGATGCATGCAACTAATCACACAGTCTCTATGCTTAGAAATTATTCAGAAAATGATCGCTATTTATAAGAAAGTACTTTATGGAAGGACTCTACCAATTACACACTGCTGATAGCAATGACGGTACAAAGCCACATGATTCTGCCAGCGTGATGGTCTAGAATAAGGCTGCACATGGCTCAGTGCTGTGTATTCCTGGTCACTGAAAATCCAGGGCCCCCACCAGATGGTATCAAAACATTTTGTGTTCACTCACATCATGAATCAGAAGCTCTCAGGGTGCTTCCAAGAAAATGCCCTTTCCACAAAATGCCCAACAATATTTTTTGTTTGTGAAAAATATGTATTGTAGCCGCCTTTCTGTCAGAACATGATTGAAAGCTGAAAAAGAAGGGTGGGTTCTCAGCAAAATTGGGCTTCTCCTGCTTTGTCTCTCTGGCTGCACTGAGACGTAATTGACATGTATCACTGTCAGGGTTGAGGTGTACAACGTGATGGTTTGATGTACACTGTGAAATGATTACCATGATAATGCAGTTAGCAACTCCATCACCTCATATAATTACCATTGGCTGTGTTGAGAACTTTCAAGATTTACTCTTTTAGCAACATTCAAGTGTATACAGTATTTTTACCCATTGTCACCATGCTGTCCATTGATCCCCAGAACTTATTCCTCCTGTGACTAGAGCTTTGCAGCTTTTTTTCAAGTGTCTTTCCATTCCCTCAACCCCAGGCTGCCTGCCCCAACCAGGCACTTCTTTGTTTCCACGAATTCATCTGCTGTAGATTGCAAGCTCATCTGCTGTAGATTGCAAGCATGGGTGGGGTCCCACGGCAACCTGTGTGAGTAACTCCTAACAACCTCTCACGGGCGCTTGCCCTCAACCATCTATGATGCACTCTTCCACTGTTTCAGCTCAAGAACCCTCTGTGCTCTCCGAAGAGGCATTCTGATTTTCTTGTGCAACAGCACAAAATATTGAAGCCCCAAAGAGATCACGACTTTCCAGAGTCACTAAGGTAGAAAATCCTTTCATCATGTGGCTTGTGTAGAAAATCAAAGAAATTGAGTTAATTTTTAGCCCACTGAGTCATAGAAATGAGACACATTTAACTAACATAAACAAAAACTACTACACTAGCATGGGGTCATTTCATGAGCCCTTACAACTTAGTTTGTGATGATAATAATAGACTAATCATTAGAGGAAGGAAACCGGAAAGTAATATTCTGCTTGGAGTTGTTTCTATAGCAGTTGATGGGAATGTCCAGCACTGGTTGCTTCAACAGGGGGAGGGTGACCGCCAGCACATGGAGTCTCTCAGTGGTGTCTGACTCTCTGCAACCCAGTGGACTGTAGCCTGCCAGCCTCCTCTGTCCATGGGATTTTCCAGGCAAGAATACTGGAGTGGGTTGCCCTTTCCTCCTCCAGGGGATCTTCCTGACCCAGAGATCCAACTTGGGTCCCCTGTATGGGCAGCTGGGTTCTTTACCATCTGAGCTACCTGGGAAGCTTTCATTTACAGCCAGCACGAGAGGCCTGTAAATGAAAGGCCAGGTGGCTTTGCTGTTCCTCTCAACTTTGACCTCCTGTGAATCCTCAATTCTTCCCTAAACAGAAACTCCAAAACAGCAGGCCCACGTCCTAATTTCATGGGGGAGAGAAAGTAGCAGATACTCCTAGCAACGCCGGTTCTTCATAGTGAAGGCACTTGTCTGTGGTGTCGTTAGATCAACGTCTCAAAATAGAATGTAGGCATGCTCTTTTCCTTCTCAGCCAGCAGCGTGACCCCCAGATGACGAGACATGTCAGTTAGAATCACGTCCCTGAAACAAGTCCAAGTGGTTTTTTCTGTGCCCTGTTTACTAAGACAGGCGAGTGAGGTCATACTTTCAGAAAGATACCCAGGTTTGAGAATTGAAACTCAAGGAGGATTTTCATCAGCTCGACTAACTAGAAACATCGGTTGACAAATGTCTTAGCTCTTTCAGGCTGCTATAACAAAATCCCACAAACTGGGGCAGGGGTGGGGGTTGAGGCATGTAAACAAGAGACATTTGTTTCTCACGGTCCTGGAGGCTGGATGTCCAAGGCCAAAGCTCAGCGTGGTCACCAGCTGGTGAAGGCCTCCTTCCGTCTGGCTTCATGGCCAGTGACATCTCCCTCTGCCCTGTGCAGCGGGAGGGACAAGTCTCTCTTATAAAGGCGCTAATCCGCCCCTAAGGGCTGTGGCCCCACCACCCAACCACCTCCTACCGCAATCCCATTAAGGGTTACACTCAGCACGTGAATCTGGAGGGGACACGCACACCCACACAACAGTAACAAATAGACTCAGTTTCTCGAGTATTTGTGGTTTAGAATTTCCTTGTATTGTTTATCCATTCGTTTTTTATGATTCCGTTTTTATTATCTTATTCTATTGTTTCTATTTCTTGGCTTGAGTATATTAATCCCCCCATCCTTTCCCCCCTTTTTTAATCATGGTGCTTACATGCTGACAAAGCAGTCCCTTTCTTGCCTAATTTTATAAACTGTTCAGCCATGCCCTTATTCACTGTTTTCTCTTAATTATGTATTCTTGTTAACCTCTGTATGCATTCAAAGTTACAGATTGCCATTGACACAGTATTAATTAAAACATATAATTTATGACATTGGAGCTTGAAATTAATAAGTGACAACACAATTACATGGTTTGCCTAATTGTCCTTCAGTAATATAAAGATTGACATTGGAAGCTGCATTAGGAGCTAAAAGCACTCATAAACTCACAATAGCTTTGAAAGTAATCACAAGAGAATCTAAAGAATCCGGCCCCATTTCAAGGGATGGAACACTGGGCAGTTAAGTGAGAGGGCAATTATCTTTTCTCTTTTCATTAACAGTTTAAATCTATGGAGGAAAAGTTCATTTTAATAATTAAAAAGTAGATTATATTATATTTAATTTGTATTGCACAAAACTTTGAATAAGTTGTGAACATAGCCCTTTGTCCTTTGGATGTCTTTAATTTCATCTTTGTCACTTTCTGTGTCCTTTCAACTTCCTTGCCCACATTACTCTTTCATAATCAGATTGAAGGGATTCTAAACATGTTCTGTTTCTGACTGATGACCTTCAAATCCAGTAATTTGACATGGTGTCACCATTCATTCAATGCACAGTCTTACTTTCTAGAATATTTCTCATGACACCAGAATAAGTCAGGACTTGTATGCATTGCTTAGTTCAAGTACTATCTCAGCCAAGTACAGCTTGTTACTGAGCTTAGAGATGATCTTCCAGAGGAAAACCTTCTCATTGAAATACCACTATAACCCTTGTGGTTCAGCGGTACACTTTTTAAAAAGCTCACGAATACAGAGCCAGTGGTGATTTCAGTGGGCCTGAAGAAAAGGGCTATTTCAAAGCTGTAGTTTAAAATGTAAAGTTTTGGTAAAAGTTTAGAATTTGGAAATTGAATGAAAAAGACCAATTCTTTTCTGATATTTAAGAAAGCATACAGTAAGAATGCAGTTTTTGTAATGTCAGTAAGTTACCAACAAACGCTTTGGGTTAACGTTTGTTTTGTCACACGTGCAGTAACATACACTCATGAAATCCGTGCTTATGTAGCATAGCATGTGTACTGTGTTCCTGTACATGACGTGCGTGTTTCCGGAACTCAGTGTTGTGGTACAAATTACAGCAAACGTTTCCTTCAAGTTTTCAGAATTTTTCCCTAAAAGTATTCAAAGTAAAAAAATTAAAGAAGTGGAGGACTCTGGACTAGATGTAGAATCAAGCTGCCTGGAGTCAAATCGTAGACCTACTGCTCTGCTGTGACCCCAGACAAGACCAAAGTTCTTACCAGGTAATCATCTAGTGCACAGTTTGGTTTCAACTCAATTTACAAAGCTTTACTTTCATTTTCTATAAAAATTATTAATGCACATTTACTTTTATTGAATGGATAATCCATTCATTAAGACTTTCAACAAATATTTGAGCAAAAAATGAAACACTGAAATATTTTAAGTAGATAACCAATAAGGACCTACTATATAGTACAGGGAATACTGCTTAATACACTCTCATAACATAAATGGGAAAAGAATTTGAAAAAGAACAGATACATTTGAAAAGAACAGCTACAAGTGACTCAGATACTGAGTCACTTGGCTGTACGCCTGAAAATGACACAGCATTGTTAATCAAGTATGCTCCAATAGGGAATAAAAATTAAATTTTTTCAAATAATAAGCATGACCAAAAGAAGGGAACATGAGAAGTTCATCTCTACGTAGTTAGCGGAGAGAAATGAAACATACAATGACACTGACTATAGCTCAGAGACAAAAGGGCATGGTCTGCTATTACATGATCCCCCCAGAAAAGGTAGGATAAATCTCAGAAACAGTCATCTGAGTAAAAAAGCTCTTACTTAGAAGGAAATATATAGTGTTAAATTTAACTTATTTGGAATTCTAAAACTAGCAAAGTTGACCTGTGATAGAAACAATAAGAAGAGCAGTTGTTTCCATGGGGATCAGGGCAAGTACCAACCAGGAGAAGGTAAGAGATAATTTGGGAGGGTGAGGGTAATGTTCTATATTTTGACAGGGTCTGAGTTACCCGGGTCTATGCATTTGTCAAACTTTGAAAATCTGCCTTTATGATTTGCTAATTAGTTGTATATAAGTATTACTTCAAAGGAAAAATACAGTTATAAGCATATAATACAATTTTTGTTGTTGTTCAGTCGCTCAGTTGGGTCCGATTCTTTGCAGCCCCATGGACTGCAGCATGCCAGGCTCCCCTGTCCTTCACTCTCTCCCAGAGTTTGCTCACACTAAAGTCCACTGAGCCAGTGATACTACCTAACCGTCTTATTCTCAGTCGCCCCCTTCTTCTCCTGCCCTCAGTCTTTCCCAGCATCAGGGTCTTCTTCACATCAGGTGGTCAGAGTATTGGAGCTTCAGCTTCAGTAACAGTCCTTTCAATGAATATTCAGGGTTGATTTCCTTTAGGACTGACTGGTTTGATCTACATTGATAATACATTCTAGTTAATGATATAAATGCTGAACTATTTGTGAGGGGGGTATTACTGTGTTCCATTCATTTGAAATGCTTCAAAACTAAGACAACTCTATGGATAGACATGTGATAAAGCCAATTTTGTAGAATACTAACAGCAAAATCAAGTTGATGAGTGTAATAAGTGATTATTCTATTTTTTTTACCTCATTTGTATTTTTAAAAATTTTCATAAAATGTTTGAATAAAATTAGTAAAGCTATAAAAATCATCTGATTTGTGGGGTATGGTTCTCATGGATTATAAGCTGTGTTTAAAATAAACAGAATCACTGCTGTCCCTTCAACATGAGTTACTCTGATCTTTTGACTAATTTATGGATGATTTTGATTTGCCATGATGCTAAAAAAGGAAGAAGCTAACATGCTTTTGCAGACACTTGACAGGAAAACACATAAAGTATTCACTTCTTCCAAATTTATTTTTATCCTTTAATGCACTATTACTATACAAAGATAAAACAATTTAAAATCAGTTAGAATAGAAATTTACTTAACACAATTTTTCTTTCTAAATCCAAAGTGTATTCAACTGAGTTTTAGATTTCGTAAACCTTAGCAGGAAACAAAGATCTGTTGGAAGTCTCAGAATAAGGAAGAATGAAAACACACTTATGCCATATGTGAGCCAGTCTTTATTTTTTAGACCTATAAGCTCCTAAATAATTTTAGTGCAAAAGGTGAAGTTAGATTTTCCTCTGTTGAAGCACAAGTTCCATTTTCTAAGATTTCGTCTGGCTTCCTAAACTTGATTTGGATGAGAGACCCCAGCAGAGTACGTGGACGAGTGAGGGGAGAAGGACTGGTGTGTTTTCATTTTTTAATGCAGACGTATCCATCTATTTCATATCCACACATATACCTGTATACACACACACACACACAGTGTATATACTCAGCCTTGGCGTTTCTACATGGCCAGTAGCTGAAGTGATCTCCCATGGACCCTAGGCCCATCAAGCACTACAGTTTCTACAATGTTAGAGCAAATGAGAAACGTGGGATCTGGTGTTTAGAAAGAGGCTGAAGGAAAGGCAGGCAGATGTTGTCCAGTTGACACTCAACTCTTGTCTGTGATGATCAAACCCGAGAAGCCCCTTCCTTACCTCTCAGGGTCCACCTAACAGCCATGTATAAGGTTGTGCTGCCCTTAGCTTCAGCATCCCTGTGTGTATGAGTGTGTGTGAGCATGTGAGTGTGTGTGAGCATGTGAGTGTGTGTGAACATGTGTGTGTGAGCATGTGTGTGTGAGCATGTGAGTGTGAGCATCTTTGTGAATGTATGAGTATGTGAACATGTGCATGTGAGCATGGACGTGTGACTATGTGAGCGTGGGTGTGTGACAGTGAACATGTGTGTGAGTGTGTGAACATGTGAGTATGAGCATGTGAGCATGTGTGAGTGTGAGCATGTGTGTGTGAATATGTGAGTGTGAACATGAGAGTGTGTGTGAGCATGTGTGTGTCAGGGCCAGGACTGCGGTGAGAGAGTGAAGCACTCTCTTCATATGCAAAATTTAAGGGGGCATCAAAAACAATGGTTTAGGCAATACTTTAAGTAAAATTTTAAAGGGTTTCCCTGGTGACTCAGATGGTTAAAGAATCTGCCTGCAATGTGGGAGACCTGGGTTCAATCCCTGGGATGGAACGATCCCCTGGAGGAGGGCATGGCAACCCACTCCAGTGTTCTTGCCTGGAGAATCCCCATGGACAAGGAAGCCTGGTGGGCTACAATCCATGCGGTCACAGAGTCGGACATGAATGAGCAATGAACACTTTCACTTTTCACTTTAAGTAAATTTTAAAAAAATAATGGAAAAAAATTCCATGGTGAAAGAACCGCTCGAAGCTTTAAGAAAAGGTTAGATTCCACCTGCACTTGCCTGACCCTCCTCCTGTCCCTGCCCAAGCCCTGGCCCTGAGGCCGAAGAGACTATAAAAAAAGCAGCTGACTTACATCTGCTGATTCCATTTTTGTAAATATTGCATTAAAATATTATTTGCTTTGATTACTGAAGGTTTTTGAGGGTTGACTCCCAGCAGCTTTGGGTGCCCCCTTAGATTATGCCCCTGGATCACCAGGATCCCCGCCCTCATGGGTGTGTGGGTTGAGTGGGTGTTAATGAGGCACCAAATAACCTTCAGCTGCCTTCTAACCCAAGGTCAGGGGCATTTCTTCCTGCAGACACGGATCAACTCTACAGGCACCCTGGCCCGGATGTGAGGGCTCCCTGCCTCCCAGGCAGAAAGTAGGGCTTCAGTGTAGGAAGACCCGGGGCAGTTGGAACATCTGTGGGGTGTGACATGGTCCTTATGGCATTTTTGGGCGATCCTCCGGACGACTGTGTGGAGCCCTGAGTGTGGTGGGCCGCGAGTGGAGACGGGGGAAGCACACTGTCTCGGCAGGGACAGAGGCGGGAGGAGCTGGTGATTCAGACTGTGCAGTGGGGAAGGGCGCTGGGCGGTGCTGGAGGCCCCAGGAGAGGCTGGATGTGTGTGTGTGTGGAGGTGATGAGTGTGCTAATGGGGGTAGGATGTGCATGACCGGTATGTGTGGACGGAGGGTCTGGGTGGTGACCTCGCGCCTGAGTGAGCCGGGCGGTGCTTACAGTCTTCCCACTCCTCCCGCTCTCCTAAGGCCCCTGAACTCCCTTTCCAGTTGTCCAAGAGCAGGGACTGCTGTGGGCCACAACCATTGTCCCGCAACAGTTCACCTGGATGGTTCTTTAGTCAGGAATTCTTTCAAACTGTAGCATTTGCTTTCAGGGTCCTAAAGCAGACGTAAGACCACCCTATGTTTCCTGTTCTCATCAAAATGGCTAAATTCACCTCTTCAAAGTATTTACGAAGCATCATGATAATGACAACAGTGGACAAGCTGCCCCAAAGCATTCTGATGCTTTTCAAAGTGAGCTGAAGTTTAGTCTCCACGAAGGTGACGCTGGAAGTGAAATTGTAAATTTATCATAATAAACAATAAGTGCATTTAGACTTTGAGAGATTCAGATATTAAGAATTTAGCTCCTAGGGTTTTGGCAGGTGGATGAGGGGATTTTGGCCAGCTCACACCTGGCTTGACCTGCTGAGCTGGGCTGAGGCAAAGCTTGTGTAATCCACACCCTTGTCTGCTGGGTGAAGGGGTCCCAGTCCCCCACTGCTAGCTGGTGGACAAGCTATGTCACCTCCAATGGGAGGTTCCCTACCCCAAATGTCTTGCCTACAAATCATGTCATCTATCCATGACCAGAAGGTTGGATGTGAGGTTTGGTTTCCTAGGTGTGACATCACTAACCTGCTAACGAACAAGAAAGAAAGAGCCCTCCACATCATTGCAATTGAGCTTGAAAAAAGGATCACTGAGCTCAGTGATCTTTTCAAAAATTGGAATAAACGCTGACAACTTAATTTTCTCCCAGCATTTTCAACTCATGCAGTTTCTAGGGGAAAATATTCACCCTGAAATTCAAATTGCTCTGGAGCCTCACAAAATTGAATAAAATTCTATTGAGTAAAATAAAGGCTCCTGACTATGCAGTCACAGAGACACTACAAGCAAACGGTCCTCCAGTTGGCACTTGACTGTCAGGGGAGGAACGGAGAAAGGAGATAGATGCGGAGAACTGCTTACAGATGCAAAGGATGCAGGGCCACAGCGAGCACTTTATCAACATCCATTTCCATGTCTTTACGTCTCACCCTTTGTATGGTTCCCACGAAGAAGGAAGATGCAGCAAAGACCGTTGATTCTGTTAAAAAAAATAAAAGCATCCAAATTTGGAGGAACATCAACACATCAGAGTCATCATATTTGATGAGACCCGTAATTTCTGCAGTTTGCGCTTTCTTTCTTCCCTCCCTCCTTCCCTTCTTCCTCTCTCCTCTCCCTCCTTCCTTCCTTCTTCCCTCCCTTTCTTTTCCATACAAACTACAGAGATCAACACTCCTCTGAAAAGAGAAGAGCAAAGAGAGAAGCAGCTTTAAACAGCCTTGTAACCCTGTATGAATAATGTTGCTGTCATAACAGTGGGGATAATCTAATGCTGGCAATGAGCGACATGATAAATAGCTTGTCAGGCGTGGGCAGTGGAGGAGTCGACGGAACTGCTCATGACAAGTTCTGAAATATTAATCTTCCACGAGATCCGGGCTGTGCTGGGAGGCAGATGAGCAGGGGGAAGTCAAATAACACAAAGTTTTCTTGTTGTTTTTGCTGAAAAGCATTTTGTCTGTGAAGCAATGTCTCCAAGGTTTAAGGATGACTCCATTTTAGAGAAACATCTGAATCTTTTAAACAATGGAGAAATTGTATCCCTGAGGGCATGAGACCTGGTCTTTCTTTTCTTTCTCCCCACAGTTTGTTTTTATCCATCAAAATTTGATTTAAAGGAGGTATGTTAGAGTTGTAAATGTCTTGTGGGAGGGATGAATTAACATGCCTTGTTTTTCCTGCTAATAACCTTAGGCTTATGAAAGGATGCTAATACTTTAATATATAAGACAATAGCAAAAAATATCTTTGTGGTCTATGAAGTGGTGGGAATGGATTCCTATTTTTTTGTATTTTTAATGTAATATCGATAGTTACGGGGTCCCCCATTGTTTTTTTATCTTGTCTTGGTCCAAATGCAATTATCACATAGGAAGTCAAACTTCACCTATTAGATACATTTAGGTGAACAAGGGGAAGAGAATATGGTGAGAGGAGAGAAGTTGTTAAAATAAAATTACTTATTTTCTGCCTTTTCCCACAAAAAGATCTGGAGTAGCTGAGAAGAATACATGTGATAAAAACTGAAATCTATACATAAAAGTATTCATCAAAAGGGGGAAAGAAAAAATTTCTTTGGCTACATATTTTCCGTTTCTTTAGAAGTCTTTGCATTTTCTTCTGCTGCTAAGAGATTTGAGCCAGTGTGTATGAATATCAACAATCAGGGGTTTTCCTGGAGGACCAGTGGTTAAAACTTCATGCTTACGATGTAGGGGATGCAGTTTCCCTGGCCAGGGAAATAAGATCCCACTTGCCAAGAGGCATGGCCAAAAATAAATAAATAAAATAAGGATCCTGAGAGTGTGCAGAGGATCCTAAGAGTGGGTGACGACAAGGGCGTGTGCAGAGGCTCCTTGAGAACTCTGAGTGTGAGCTTCCCTGTGAAGGCAAGCGAGGTTCCTCCCTGGGTCTGTGTCTGCTCCCTGCACGTCCCTGCAGTCCCACGGCATAGCACCGTCCAGCCCTGCCCTGCTGCGGACCCCAGGCTGGTCTACGGGGCCTTAGCTGGGTCTCAGGGAGGCTTCCACAAATCCAGAGCAGAGAGAGTGAAACTGAGTCAGCAGAGGCTGCTCTGTGTCTCTGGGCCTGGTATAGATCACGGTGGTCACGCCTGGATCTCTTGAATCGTATCTTCAGTGCTTTTATGTGGATACAGAGTTCACTAGGCATTGAGGTTGACCATGTCTGGAAAACTCTTTCCAAATGAAGTACAACACGTCTAAGATATTTGAGGAGATGTTGGAGATGGTGATTTTGAAATGTATTTCCAAGACTTGATGAATCCGTCAGATGTTCAAAGCAACATGTATCTGCAAGGTGAGTGATGCATGCCTACACACACGTGATACACATTTGTGTCAAAGGAGACAGGAAGTCAGTGTCCTTGAAAACAGTGGAGGATTGCACAGGAGCTGGGTGGTTTTAACTCTCTCCAACTGAGAGAAGGGGAATATTTGAGATGACTTTTCTCCATCCCTGTCAGAGCACAGGGAAATGTCCGATGTGAATCAGGAAAAAGTGTAGCTCATGTTTTTCCTGGCTCACCGGCGATCGCCCAAAATGAAGTTTTGGGGGATTTTTCTGAGAGTGAGACTAGTTGCAGAGGACTTAGACCGGTGGGTTTGGCCCTGCGTGTGTCTTGACTCTTTGGTGAAGTTCTAAACCTCTTATAGATATGGATGTCATTGAAGGCCAGCAGCTGATAAAATGAATGAAAAACAGGACTGTTGTATCAACTTGTCAAATGATTTCATGGCAAGGCCAGATGAGGACAGGCGGAAAGTAAGTGGGTTCCATGATCACCAGTTCTATGATATTAATTGTCCCCTGATCTCAGAAGCCAGTACAGAGAATTCTGACCAAGATTTACTGTGCAACATTAGATGCTATTTACTGATAAATGATGGGGTACTTCATTAGCTAATGTTGAAAAATCATGGTAGGCATAACAGAATTATTAGGGCTTGTGTAGAAATCCTATTCTATAATGAGTTATTACTGTAAAATAATAGCAGCAATATGTTACAATTAAGTACCCTGGAAAGGCGCTTTCCACGAGAAAGTTGTCAGCGTCTGAGTGATCTCCTAAACCGCTGCTCATTACAAATGAATTCTCTCAGCTGCCATCCATCAACACTCTACTTTCATTAACTAATTGAAGAAAACAGCAAAGTGGCTGGAACCTGCATTACCCTAAGTTATACAGAGTTATAAACCAGGAGCAGAATAACCACGAAGGGTTTTCTTTTCCTTCTTTGCTTTTTTTTTTTTTTTTAGTTATGCTAATGCCAATGGCAGCTTGCTCACTGAGCTCTTTACAGCCTGGCTCAGATATTCCTGAGGTGAGCACTTGGTAATGCTCTGGAACCACATAGCCCTTCCAGCCCCGCCCCTTTCATGTTCCTCCCCATAAACAGCTTGATTAAATAAAGTGCAATTAGGAATCCTTTCACCAGACCTTAATATCTGTGCATCAAATTGATTCTTTTTCACTTTGCTTTGGGTTACTCCTGTTAGACACATAAAGACAAATAAACAGAACAGGACAACACAGGACTAGTAGAAAACACTTGACAAGATGGAGACCTACGTCTCTAGGAGCCACGGCGTCAGACTCGCAGGCACCTAACTAAGCATCAAAATTCTGCGTGTGGATTATCTACATCTGTGTGCTTGACACTTTTGCTCCAAATGAGTCTTGAAGAAACTGATCAAGGTCATTCCAACTTTGCAGAGAATAAACACATTTATGTAATATCGAGCTTAGACAGCAGCTGGTACTTTCTGCGCCCCTGCTGAGATTCGCAACCACTTGCCGCACATGAGAAGACCTACCCTCTGCAGGTAGAGAAGTGCCTTAAGACTCATGGGCCAAGTCCAAGCTCACATAACTCACAAAAGGTGATAGCGTCTGAACCCAGACCTGGCTGGACTGCCCACATGGTTTTCTGAGCATAGTGTTAGCTGTTGTTCAGTTGCTAAGTCGTGTCCAACTCTCTGTGACCCCATGGACTGTAGCCCGCCAGGCTCCTCTGTCCATGGGATTCTCCAGGCAAGAACACTGGAGTGGGTTCCCATTGCCTTCTCTTGGGGATCCTCTTGATCTGAGGATTCAACCCGCATCTCCTGTATTGGCAGGCAGAGTCTTTACCACTGAGACACTAAGGAAGTTCACGGTGTTAACTTCTTAACCATGTAATCACGGACAGCTTGTACTTTTGTTGTTGGGAATTTAATTTTGAAACTGGAATAACAGTGTCTGAATGCACTCAGGAAGGACTGACGATTTCCCTTGCCTGACTGGAGCTTCGGTCATGTGGAGTGCAGTATCGTGGTATTGTCCAAAAACCTGAGAAAGGATATCAACAGTTTCTCCCAGGTAATATATTTTCAGTTGGTTGACAACAAGGTGATTTGACAAGGACAGCATGTGTGTCCCTGGCTAGAAAGATTGGGGCCTGCATGTGGACGTCTGGATTGATTTGATTTCTAACACCCTTATCTTAAAATGTTTAGGAACAGGGAATTTTATGATTGATGACTGGAATCCATGAAGTCACCGGGTGACAAGAGTCAACTGCAACCTCATCTTCTTCCCAATCACTTTCGATACACACAGAATTGTTGCTGTAAATTTTAGACACTCTTGAGTACTGAAATTAATTATTGACAGGTATTAATTTATGCCTGGAATGAAACACAAGAGATTTTATCATTGTCTGGGCAGTGGACCCCACTAATAGAAATTAGTTGTGTTTCCTTTATGCCTTTCATAGTGTAATTATAAAAGAAATAAAAATCATACAAGACCAGTTGAAAGAGTAGCATGGTATACAGATTTCTAAAATAGCAATCATGGTTGTCTGGAATTAGGAATACACTGCTTAATGTAAATAGTCTCTTGACAGTCCAAAATGAAATTGGTGAGTAGGAATTATATATTTACTTGCTTAAACATGGGCTTTCCAATGAGGTATATTAAACGTCCCTACCTGTTTATTGACCAGAAGAAGTTCACTCACATCTCTTGATAAATATTCCCTGTGCAGTATGCCAAGGGTAGTATTGGATTTGGGCTAAATTAGGGTAATAATTAAAAACATATTGCTTCCCAGCACTATTCCTCCAAGTTAAAATTATTGAATTTTATTTAAGTTTGGCCTAAGGAATGATGGACCAGTACTTCAAGAGGACAGGAGCTTTCTCTATTTACTGAAATTTTGTTGTGTATTGAGGTATTTAAGACAAGAGAAAATAGAGCTGTCCACGGACCAAAGTCAGCTTTATTGTTTGGTGACATGAGATGTTATCGCCGTCAGAACTGTCAGTAAAAGTCTGTGTGTCTGTTGTTCAGTCACTCAGTTGTGTCTGACTCCACGAACCCATGGACTGCAGCATGCCAGGCTTTCCTGTCCTTCACCATCTCAAGGAGTTTGCTGAAACTCATGTCCGTTGAGTCAATGATGCCATCCAACCATCTCATCCTCTGTCATCCCCTTCTCTGCCTGCCCTCAACCTTTCCCAGTATCAAGGTCTTTTCCAATGAGTCGGCTCTTTGCATCAGGTGGCCAAAGTATTGGAGCTTCAGCTTCAGCTTCAGTCCTCCCAATGAGTATTCAGGGTCGATTTCCTTTAGGGTTGACTGGTTGACTCTCCTTGCGTCCAGCAGACTCGCAAGAGCTTTCTCTGGTGCTACAATTCAAAAGCATCAGTTCTTCGGTGCTCAGCTTTCTTCATGGTCCAATTCTCATATCCATACATGACTACTGGAAAAGCCATGGCTTTGACTGTACAGACCTTTGTTGGCAAAGTGATGTCTCTGCTCTTTAACACGCTGCTTAGGTTTGTCATAAATTTTCTTCCAAGAGCAAATATCTTTTAATTTCACTGCTGCAGTCATAGTCTGCAGTGATTTTTGGAGCACAAGAAAATAGTCTGTCACTGTTTCCATTGTTTCCCCATCTCTTCACCATGAAGTGATAGGATGAAGCAAAATCCATAATTTAACCCAGGGACAGCTCTCTCAGGAGCACCTTGGAAGGCTTTCCTGCATTCTCTGGAGAGCTCTACCTGGAAGAGGCTCTGACTATAGAAAAGCTTGGCATTGGGTTATTTTTCATTAATTGTGTTGGGGGGAAAATAAGTGAATTTAATGACCACTTATATTTAAAACAAACAAATTTAAAGCTCAATTATGAAAAAATTCTGCTGAACTTAATAGGTATATAAATCATCAGAAAAGTAGGCTTTCCTTTTGAGGGGGTTGAAATGGGAGGGAAAATGCAGTGAGAGAAAAAATGTAATGATCAGAGATAAGGAAAGGGGAGAGAGAGAAAATAGGCCAGGTTGCTGTTGTTATGGAATCTTGCACAGTGCTGGTATGCATGCAAAATGCTATAGGGGATGTGGAAGATCCCCAGAAATACTACAAGTAGAACCACCCATATGACCCAGAAATCCCACTTCTTGGTATTTAGCCCAAAGAATTGAAATAGGGATCTCAAAGTGAGAGCTGCACCCCCAAGTTCATGGCAGCACTTTTCACAGTAGCCAAGGCATAGATTGAGTGTCCACAGACAGGTGACTTGGTTGCTTCTTGGAAGGAAAGCTGTGACAAACCTAGACAGCATGTTAAAAAGCTGAGACATCACTTTGCCAACAAATGTCTATATAGCCAAAGCTACTTCTTTTCTAATACGTCATGTAGACATGTGTGAGTTGGACCTCAAGGAAGGCTGAGTGATGAAGAATTAATGCTTTTGAATTGTGGTTCTGGAGAAGACTCTTGAGAGTCCCTTGGACTGCAAGGAGATCAAACCAGTCAGTCCTAAAGGAAATCAATCCAGAATATTCATTGGAGGGACTGATGTTAAAGCTGAAACTCTAGTACTTTGGCCACCTGAGGTGAAGAGCCAACCCACTGGAAAAGACCCCGATACTGGGAAAGATTGAGGACAGGAGGACAAGGGGGAAACAGAGGATGAGATGGTTGGATGGCATCATAGACTCAATGGACATGAGCTTGAGAAAACTCCAGGAGGTAGTGCAGGATAGGGAAGCCTGGCATGCTATAGTTCATGGGGTCATAAAGAGTGGGGCACGACCGAGTGACTGAACAGCAGCAACAACAGGCAGAAGACTGGATAAAGAGAAGGTGGTGTGTATGTATGGTGGAGCCCTAACAAAGGAAGGCAGCCTGCCAGCAGTGATGTCATGGCGGATCTGGAGAACTTTCTATTGAATGAAATACCACTCACAGAAGGACAAATGTGCGTGTTTGCACTTACATGAGGGTCCAGAAATGGTCAAACCCACAGAAGCAGAGAGTGGACGCTGGGTTCCCGGGGCTGCAGGAGGGAAGACGGAGCCTGGCTGTTCAGGGGGTGGAAGTTCCAGGTGTGCAGGAGGAGTGAGCCCCAGGGCTTTGCTGCGCAACGCTGCAACTAGAGTTAACAATGCCGCATGTGCCCTGAGAAAGGTGTCGACAAGGTAAATCTTATGTTAAGTGTTCTTACCACAGTTTCAAAAAGAAAGGACCCCTGGCTTTCCACCGGCAGAATAGCTGAGGTCTTCAGTGGGCGGGTGTCCCAAGACCGTGCCTCGCTTTGCCCCCACATTCTCTTTGACATTGACACACGACACACCACTGCATATAAGACAGACAACCAGCCAGGACCTGCCGTGCAGCTCAGGGCACTCTATTCAATGCTCTGTGATGACCTTCATGGGAAAGGAATCTGCAAACGCGCGGGTGTATGCACGTGTGTGACCGAATCACTTTGCTGTACTGCAGAAACTAGCACAACACTGTAAATGAACCATATTCCAGTGAAGTTGAAAAAAACAGGAGAGCACCCTATAAATAGGAAAGTCCCTCTCTCCAGTTTTTCTACATGGTTATGTTCACGTTTATAAGATGCAGCCAGAAAGAAAATAATTTGTCCAAGGTTAATGGGAACATATAATCAGCGGTCCTGCCCCAGTCCTTCTGCTGAAGCCACGGGGCCTTTGGTGATGGAATATTCTCCATCCATCCGGAAGCTTCCGTCCTGCTTGCGGTGGAGAGTTTGGACTCGTGCGTGCTGCTGACAGATCAGGTCTCGCCCCGAATCCCCTGTCGACGGTTGACATGGCAACCCCAGGATGACTTTGAAACAGATTGATACGGGGTGTTTGCTGGCTTGATACATGTGTGTATTGATACCCGTCTGAGGACTGTATGTAGCCAGACAGAGAAGCACACTCAGTCCCTGCAAAGCAGCATCTGGTTAATATAATATGGCCCCATAATTCATTTTTAACTCCCCTAATTGCTCCAGTCATTTCATCATTACAAATATTAGGTGTCTGAGGGAAGGAGCAGGGGCTCTTCTGCCTGGACGCGGACTCCTGCCTGGGAGGAGGCAGTGCTAATCTAATTAGAAAGGTAGTCAAGCTGAACGGAGGCATTTTCTCATACTTAGCATTCACAAGTGGGGTCCCAGCAGATGTGCTGTGAAATTAATTTCCTCTGGTGTAACCAGAAACTCTCTGTTATGCAATTTCCATTTCACAGATGATAACCTATTATCACTGTATTCACGGGAAATGTGTTAATAGCCACAAGGAAAATTGAATTATTCATATTTGCTCATTTCTATTCTGAAGCGAGCTCTTCTCTTTTCATGCATTGGGAGAAGGCTAATGTAAACATGACCAGATCCTTGTAAATTGGCTTGTAGAAGAGGCTGTTAGCATCCTGCCTGGGGACGGCTCCAGGACGAGGGTAATGACTGATCCTGGGAAGTGCAGCATGTGGGAGGCAGGCGGTTACCAGGTGGTGAAGCCGCTAATGGGAGCCAGGTCAGACTCTTCAGCTGTTAATTCAGAACTTCACAGGGCTGGGGTGCAGAAACACGGGCCGAGTGCTGGGTAACAAGTGGCTATGGGGCCCAGGACCCGACGTCCCCGGATGGTGCCGTCCTGGGAGGGCGGCTTTGCTGGAAGGGACCAGAGGCGTCTGCAGGTCTGGATGGCCTGGTTCCCAGCCCCAGAGCCCTGGAGGTGCATTGAACTCCAGAGAGAACCAATGGAAGGGATGCATTTTAGTAGAAAGCACCTTGGTCTCAGGATTAAGAAAGCAAGCCCATCTTGGCGGTCAACCACGCAGCACGCTCACATCACCTCCTGGTCCTCTCCTTGAGGATCTAAGATTCAGCGGTGGTCTCATCCTCATCATGAACTTCAGGTCAGGAAGCGTCTGAATTGTTAAAAGTGACCCTAGATGCAAGGGTCCTTCTGTGCTTCCTGCTGATCATCCCTAAACTTACTCAGTGGCCCTGAGCTCAGGTCTCCAGGAAGAGTCAGATGACCCCCAGCCTGAGGCACCCGGGGTGCCTGTGGGCCTGCTGTGGAGTGATGCTTCCAACAGTGAATACGGTAGCAGGGAGCAGGCCTTATTAAAAACTCCAGGAGGCAACGGCCTGCAGTGGGGTCTGGGGTCAGGCTGAGCCCACCCTACTTCCCCTCCAGCCCTGGAACCCAAGGAAATTAGGAAACTGCTCCAGCTCTCAGCTTTCCTTTTCTCACCTGATAAATGAGGCTGAGGACAGGCTTGCCTTTAAACCCAGCAAACAGTCATTGAGCTCCTCATGTTTCCTGGTCCTGAGCTGGGGCACGCCAGGGTGGCCAAGTCCCCTGACCTGAGAGGTTCATCCTGATCCTAAGTTAGGATGTAGGGAGAGGATGGATGCCCAGACCATCATTTCAAGGCCCAAGAGATGCTGTGAGGGGAACGCACAGAGAATGAACAGAGAGCCAGGTGGGGCAGCGTCCTGAGTGTGAGTTGTGGTCAGAAGGCTGGGCTTGGTGCAGAGGCAAGCTTTGAGGTCAGGGCTGGTGGTGGAGGAGGAGAACCCGGTCCTGCTGCTGGGCAGCCAGTGCTTGGAGGGTTGGATGTCACCCAGAGGATGGAGGGACAGTGGGGGCCCTGGGCAAGGGCGATGGGCAGGGATGTGGGTCGGGAGAAGGACACAAGGACCTGTGCATGTCCAGCCTTCAAGGTTCGTCACAGAGAAAACTGCAGAGCTGGGGACTGCTGGCCGGTGGTTGTCTTTATTTCATGGGTTTGCTGTTGCTTTGCTGTTGTGTGTTTTTGTTCACACATGTCCCTCCCTTCCCCGCTGACTGACAAACTGTGCTTCCTGCAGTGATTCACTTTGTGTCCTTGTCAGAACTAAATGGGACAGGTGCTGCAGTTCCTTTCTGGTTCTGTTTCACCGGATGATGATCTATCTCTGTGCAAATATCATGCGTGTCCACTACTC
This sequence comes from Odocoileus virginianus, assembly GCF_023699985.2. Classification (NCBI taxonomy): domain Eukaryota; kingdom Metazoa; phylum Chordata; class Mammalia; order Artiodactyla; family Cervidae; genus Odocoileus; species Odocoileus virginianus. The sequence goes on from NC_069695.1 coordinate 54,345,700, forward strand.
ATGAGGCATCGAAAGCCTCAGTATCCGGTAGGATGATCCCTCCAACTGTATTCTTGCTTTTCAGTATTGTCTGAGCTGTTGTCCAACTGTGCTTTTCCATAGACACTTACAGCGAGATTGTCTGTGTCTGAAAAACATCTTACAGGGATTTTGGTAGGAATTGGATTGAACCTGTAGATCAGTTTGAACTTCTTCCATGTTGAATCGTCCAACCCATGAGTCCAGTGTGCTTTTCCATATACTTAGATCTTTATTTGCATCTGGTCTTTTTCAGCATCTGAATTCTATGTTGCTTTATACCTAAGTGTTTCATTTTCTTTAGGTCAACTGTATATGGTAATTGCTTTTAAGTTTTGTTCCGACATGTTTGTTGCTAGTATATGGAAATGGGATTGATTTTGTGTATTGACTTTGTCTCCTGCCCCGTTGCTAAAATCACATATTACTTCTAGGACATTTTTGGAGGTTCCTTGGGATTTTTTTAAATGTGCATACACATTTAGGATCATGACATCTTCTTGTTGAATTAATCTTTCTATCTATGTGTAATGTTCCTCTGTGTTTCTAGTCATTTTCTTGGCTCTAGAATTTTCTTAATTTAACATCAATGTAGCCACATCTTGGGTATGTATTTGCATGGTGTGTCAGTTTCCATCATTTTGTTTTCATATTATGCTTGCCATTGAATTTTATGTGTTTCTTCTGAGAGCATATTTTTTCTTGTTTGCTATTTTAATTGGATTTTTAATTTACTCTGACCATCACTGCCTTTTAATTGGCATTATTTACACTTACTGTGATTACTGATTTGTTAGGCCTTGAACCTGCCATTTTCTTTCTGTTTCTACTCCGAGTTCTTGCTCCTGGTTTCTTTTTCATCCTCCTTTGTGTTGCTTTTACGTTGTTAAGTACTCCAGTTGCATTCATGCGTGGTGTTTTTGGTCTCACTGCTTTGCTCAGTGCCCCTGGTGGTCGCCCTGGGTATTGCAGCCTGCGGCATCCCCTCCAGTAAAGTGCCCGCCTCACCTCAGGGGGGCTCGGTTACTCCTCCCACTTCTTAGACGGTGTGCCGAGCACCAGACGGCGCTGCGATTTCGCGGCGTTCATCACGCACGATTTAGAAACGCATGACCTGAAGGCTAGGCCGTTGATTTACTTATATTCACGCTTCCTCTTGTTCTTTCCTTCCCGATGCTCCCAGGACTTTTCTTTTGCCATTTCCTCTGTTTTTAGAATTCTCTTCCCTGGTGGCACTCATTCTTTAAGCATGGGTCTACTAGCAACAAATTCTCCTTTTTTTTTTTTTTTTTTCTTCTGAAAGTGTCTTTATTTCCCCTGAATTCCTGAAGGATCTTTTTTGCCAGACCTACTTCGCCCCCACTTTCAGCCCCGGGGAAATGGCCCCACTGACCTCTGCGGTGTCTGAGGCCAGAACTGGAACTGGGGTTCTGCAGATGGGGTTCTCCTTTCTGGATGCTCTCAGGATGTTTTACTTTGCTAATTTTAAGAAGTTTAATTATGATGCATCTTAGTTTTGATAAACTCTCAGTTTTGAGTTTACCCTCTTTGGAGTTCATTCAGCTTGTTTAATCTAGAGGTTTACATCTTTTGCCAGGTTGAGGATTTTTTTCATCATTATTTCTTCAAATATGCTGCTAGCCTTGCTCTCTCCTCTACTCTGTGGACGTTTGGGATGAATGTTGGCTCTTTCCTCACTGTCCCTCAGGCTCTGTTCATTTTGCTTTTTTATTCCATTTTCTCTCTTGTTCAGATTGGGTAAATCCTATTGATCTGGGCTCAAGTTCACTGATTCTATCCTCTGTCATCTCCACTCTACTGTTGAACCTGTCCTATGGGCTTTTTACTTTCAGTGATTGTATTTTTTAGCTTTATAATTTTTCTCCCGTTATTTTTCAAAACCTGATACCTCATTGCTGATAGGTTTCCATTTGTTTAAGACAATTTGTAATCAGTTGTTGAATTATTTTTATAGCGGCTCCTTTAAATTTCCCCCCAGACACCCCGCTGTGGCACCATCTCAGCGGAGGGGGCAGCTGAGCGCTTCTCATGCGTGTTGTGCCTTTCGAGTGTCCCTTACATTAGGAGAGTCTGAGTTGCAGTTACGTCTTGCATCTCAGCAGCTAGCTCCAGGCCTAAATTTGCAGTTCCAATGATAATTTAATTTCTGGAGCCTCTGCAGGGTTATTTTTCCTGTTCTACTGGGGTTTTGCTCAAATCTGCTGGTTACATGTGGGGGGGTGCAGAAGGAGGTTCCCAGCATGACCGAGTTCCTCACTTAAGTAGGGGGTTTGGACAGAGGGGCGTGGGGCCCATCCACAGCTCTGGAGCCCAGGGCTTGGCGCCCACCCCTGACCAAGAGTGAGGCTGCTTCACTGCTCTCGACCCACCTGAGCTCAGGTACTGGTGGCAGCCTTCCTTTCTGCAGAACTGCCAATTCTAGTTCAGGGGTCATAAGTGACCTGGACCGTGGAAGGCATGCCCAGGCAGTGTTCTGATGACTGACGAGGCAGCCCTGCCTCAGGGACATGACCTCTCTGCTGGATGTGTGATGCCCAGGGCACAGAGAGACAGCGCTTGGCGGGAACCCTGACCTGGGGCAAAGTTTCTTCGTCTGTCCAGCCGTCCTGCAGGCATCTTGAGCTCCGGTGCAAGTGACGGAGGGCCTGAGTCTCTGCCTCCCACGTGGGTGAGTGCCCAGATGGAGGCCACCCAGCCCCTCCAGCCCTTCTCAGCCATTCCCCCGCCTCCAGCCTCCTTCTCCGCCGTTACTGGAAACCCTCCCACTGGCTTCCCTTCCCTGGGCCTCAGGGCACCAGTTCTAAGCGTTCGCCTCCCGCTCACTTGTTCTGACAAACACTGCCTGTCCTGCCCCACTGGTGAGCCACATTTACAGTTTAAGTGCATTTTCTTTTGTCAACAAAATCTGGATTTGTGTCTCAAAATGTTTGTTTCTGATGAGACTTCAAGAGTCTGTTTAGGGAGAAATAACGGATCATTGACTATGCATCTGCCTTTTTGTGGATCCTCTAGCCACTCCCTGCCTCCTTTGAGGGCATGTAGAGGGCATCCCTGCTGATGACAGAAGCATCAGAGGACACCCCGGGTGAGGACACCCCGAGACGGATGAGTCCTCAGGGGATCCCAGGTGTATAGTTTCCAGAAACCAGAGGCCCAGGGTTGGAGGGCTGGGGAGGAAGGCAGGAAGGGTTGGAGGGACCTAGGAGGAGCTGGGAGGAGGAAAGTGATGGGGAGTCGGGGAGGAGGCCTGAGATTTGGGGTGCGTGTGGGAAGTACACACACGGTAGCTGCAACATCGTGTGGATGGACCTGGGGTGAAAGAGGCAGTTCTGGGCTGTGGACAGGAGTTCAGGGGTCTTGAGGTTGTAGGAGATCACTGAGTTTCACCCAGGGATCAAGAAGCTATGGATAGCGCGGTAAAAGGCCAGCAGGGACAAGGAAGAGAAGGTGGTGACGGAGGGGCAGCCAGGGGTGAGAGGAGCCCCAGGGGGATGAAAGGGAAGCGCCCGGGCTTGGTGCGGGGCGGGGGTGCCGTCCCCAAGGGGCTCGTGTCAGAGCGGCCTGCGCTCAGCGTCCCCGAGAGGGTGGGGCCCATGCTGTCCCGGCCACCGGTGGAGCTGGGGCGTGTCTGAGGGACGTGGGGAGCTGTCGCCCTCACAGGCCAGGTGGGCTGGGCCTGCGGGCCGCTGAGCAGGCCTGGGGCTGACTGTCTGCTCAGGCGTGACACCGCCTCTCCAGCTGCACGCGGCAGCCTCCATCAACCCCTGGGCCATGCAGCCCAGACCCCAGGGCCACGTAGCCCCACTCCCAGGCCTTGTACTCCCGCATCCCATCCCCCACCTTGTAGTCCCCCCCCCAGGGCCAAGCAGCCCCCACCCCCAGGACCTTGTAGCCCCGCCCCCAGGGCCAAGCAGCCCCCACCCCCAGGACCTTGTAGCCCTGCCCCCGGGGCCATGCAGCCCCCACCCTCTTCCTTCGTGCTGCCCACTGCTCCCAGCTGCCTTCAGGGGCTCTGAAAGCCCTATGTTTTATATTCCTCCTCTTTAAATAAAATGCCTTCCCTTGAAAACAATACCTCCGATGGGATTTTCCTTTTGCCAAAGCTGGGTGGGATGATGACTTAATCCCCCACCCCCAGCCCTCGGAAGGTAGCCCCATCCCGGTGGCTGAGCCAAGGACGCCCCTCCCCATCCTCCCCACCGCCCCCCCACCCCCCCCAACCTCCTGGTGCTGCGCTCCTGGAGATTAAGACAAATTAAAACATGCTGCGCTTCTGAACCTTTTGGGACAAACAGGATAATGGTGGGTAGTAGGCTGGAGCTGGCGCTCGTCAAAGCCCGGGAGCCAACTGTGAGATTTTCAGGAATTTGTGAGCCAGTGGGCATCCCGTTGGTAGCCTGAAATCGGCCACAGTAGGAAACTGGCAAACACCACACATTGGGTTTTTGTTTTTAGTTTTGCAAAACCAGTTGTTAAACACTTACGATCGGGCTGTCTTTCCTATCTTTTGTTTTGTCTAAATGTGGAGTTTTCACTTAATGTCATTTATTTGGTCCTGTTGTTTTACTTATCATGATGATTTGGGATTTTGATTTTGTTCATCAATAATTCCACCAGACCTCACTACCACCACTCAGCTTTTTCATTCTCAAATTGGATACATCCATTTGTTTTATGGATAAAATCTTCTTCAATTCATGACAAAAGGCTTAAAAAAAGGGATGAAACAGAGTCTTGGACAGAGCTGAGACACAGCAGGACAAGCAAGAGACCCTCAGGCTCAGCAAGTCCAGAGCCTGGAAAGGGCCTGGCTGGGCACAGGCTCCGAAGAAGGGCCAGGAAGACAGCTCAGGACTTCGAGGAAGCTGCCCCGAGACGCCCTGGCGCAGCTTGATGGAGACACGGGCCACTCCCATGAGCCGTTGGGGGTCACCCACCCCTGAGCTGAAGGGTCAGCTCCTGTTCTTACTTCCTCCAGTCACTCCACGTCCTCAGGCTTCTGGCTGCAGACAGCACCTCCCGGCCAGGATGACCAGATGCACATTACCATCACGAGAGGCAGCCGTCCCTTCCTCAGTGACCCCATGGCAGGAAGCTTCTGACACATGAGAGGGAGACAGTGGTCAACATGATGGCTGCAGCCCATGTGCTGCATCCCCCCAGCCCCTGCTCGTCAGAATTACTGACCTGTAAAACCTGTTATCGCTCGTGTAACCAACAGTGTACTCAGCAACCTTCTGATGATCCACGTTTATTGTGAGCAGGGCTTCCCTGGTGAATCTGCCTGCAATGCGGGACACCCTAGTTCAATTCCTAGGTCAGGAAGATCCCCTGGAGAAGGGATAGGCTATCTACTCCGGTATTCTGACCTGGAGAATTCCATGGGCTGTATATGGGGTCACAAAGAGTTGGACATGATTGAGCGACTTTCACTTAAGCTTTCACACCTTAAGATCTGATCTCAATATCCTGCACTGGCGAGGTCACTCGTCCAGTATAAAGAAAGGAGGAGAGAAAGATGAAACTGCAAAATACCCCCCAACCCCCTCCCCTAGGAAAGGGCTCTTCCCTCAGAGGAGTGTCTGACCCCTTCCCTGGGGAGACCAGCCCAGGAAAGACAGAGTAGAGCACGCCTGGGGTGCAGGAAGCAGACTCCTGGAAGACACCAACTGGCCAGCCAGATGGTCCACACACGGAGTGATGCCGTGCTCGCTGGGACTCTGGCGTCCTGAGTCCCGGTCCCGAGATGGGGGATGTCCAAGCTGGTGCAGGGCTTCCCTGCAGGACACCGGTGGCAGCAGGAAGTGTGCGCTGCAACCAGGGCCTCCTTTCAGACCAGGAGGAGGAGGCTGCAGGGGGAGCTCCCCCCTGCCTCAACCCTGAACCCTAGGATGCAGAGCTCAGGATGGAGCATCAGCGCTGTTAGACACCAGAGTCTAGGAAGCGCAGAAACGAGTCCCACAGGGAGCTCACAAGGGCGGGAAGTCATGCGTGGTTGACCAAAGCAGTTCCAGGGCAATCTCGAGGTGAGGTCCATGCAGTGCGATCTGGGCTGAGAGTGGATGCAGGGGGTGAGCCGAGGAGGAGGCTGGCAGAGCCCCTGGCATTGCTGACCGCCAGCGTGGACCACAGGCTCAAGGAGGCTCAGTCCAGTGAGGAGAAGACATAGGCAGTAACCAGAGGGGCTGAAAGGTCACTTTCTGTGTTTGACGCCCTACGAAGCAGAGAGAGCCTGAAGGGCAGACGTGATGGCCAATGAGTGGGCCGGAGCCAGAGGTGGAGGCAGCTGGCAGAACCAGGTGCCAGAAGGGCAAGGCGGGGCATCACCGCACTGAGGGAGACGGGCCTGGGGAGACGGGCAGGTGCCTTCTGATCTGAGCTCTTTGCAGAGACACAGCAGAAATCTTTATTTCATACTTTAAGAGATAGCTTCTATTATTTGTCTTGCCATTAGCCTCATATGTGAGTACCTTGGCCTTCCCAGGTGGCGCTAGCGGTGAGGAATCCCCCTGCAAGATGCAAGGAGATGCCAGAGACTTGGGTTAGTCCCTGAGTTGGGAAGAACTCCTGGAGGAGGACATGCAACCCACTCCAGTGTTCTTGCCTGGAGAATCCCATGTACAGAGGAGCCTGGCGGGCTACAGTCCATGGGGTCACAAAGAGTCAGACACGACTGAGGGACTCAGCACAGTGAGTACCCAGATTACAAATATCCCCAATGACGCGTGTATCCTAGAATCCAAAATGCCTGCTTTCCAGGGAATCAACTCTTGCTTCCGGGCATTCTGTTTCTTTACTGTAGTGAGAGATGCAGGCTAACCAGAATCACGGTCCCATCCTGACCACCCAAGAATCCATGCTTGAAGTTATTTTAAACTCTAGTGAGTTCTTTTAAAGCATTATGCACATTATTTCATTTTTATCAAAACTATTTGAACATTTGATGACATTTAATTATAGTTTGTGATGATCAGGCAGAAGATCACAGATGGTGAAATTTTAATATCAAATGTAGTACTTTTACTTGGATATATACAGGCATAGTGGATTTCTTTAAAGGCTTAATTTTTATCTGGAGTTGGAGGCATGTTTCAAGCATATTTTTACTACCGAAATAGTGGTGTTTTTAAAGAAAATAACCTTGTGATGTTATTCACCACTATTATTGTAATGGGCAGCTACTTAGTAACATCAGACCAGCCCCTCTCCTCATGAAAGCACCAAGCCCCTCCCTGAAGCCCCTTAGCATCTTTAGAGGGATGTGTTTAATTAGAAACGGCATCCGCTAAAAGGAGCAGCTGACTCGTTGTCCAGAGGTGCAGCGACTGTCGGAGGAGAAAGAACTGTTGAAACACCTTTGGTGGAAGGAACACACGGTGACGAATTCGTAGGAAGTGGAGAGACCTTAAACCCTGAAAGTTGACAATGGGTTTGACTCTTGTCTTCAAACTTATAAAGTGGATTTCTTTCTAAAAATCTGTTTTGAGAACAAAATAGCCCCACCCTGTGACCGTTTCTGAGAACAAAGCAGGACCTGGTGCAGCACTCTTCTCCTCTTGTGTCCTCAGTCGCTCAGTCCTGTCTGGCTCTTTGCAACCCATTCACCGCACTCGCCAGGCCCCGCTGTCCATGGGATTCTCCAGGCAAGAACACGGGTGGGTGGCATGTCCTCCTCCAGGGGATCTTCCCCACCCAGGGATGGAATCTGTGTCTCCTGCATCTCCTGCATTGGCAGGCGGGTTCTTTACTACTAGAGCCATGTGGGAAGCCCACTCTTTTTCTTCAGGATTTGTAAAAATACTTTTGTTTTTACTTAATGATGGAAAAAAGAGGCCATTCCCGAATCCCCCTCCTCAAGTTTGAAAATTTAAAATTACTGTCAGGTGTCAATATCCAAGTACCAGAGAGAAGTGGCTAGTGTGGTCTGGGCAGTGCTCCCGCTCGAGGTGGCCCTGGCAGCTAGCAAAGCATCAGTCCTCTGCACGGAGCAGCACCTGTTGTCTCTTAGACCCAATGGCAAATTGTCAGAATTGGATGTTGGAACTGGCTGACAGATAGAAAAGTGTCACTGATTGAAAAATACGTTTTCCCCTAAAATAAGCAGAATGTGAAAGTCACTAACTTGTATCTGACTCTTTGCAACCCCATTGACTATGCAGTCCATGGAATTCTCCAGGCCAGAATACTGGAGAGGTAACTGTTCCATTCTCCAGGGGATCTTCCTGACCCAGGAATCGAACCAGGGTTTCCTGCATTGTAGGTGGATTTTTTACCAACTGAGCTATGAGGGAAGCCCTAAATAAGCAGAAGAAATTTCCAAAATAAAGAGTTCAGCAACAGCAATCCAATGAACTTGATTCTTGTAAAACAGCTGAGTGTCGTTCAATTAGTAACTTAATACAGGATGTTAATAAAACCAAGGTTCAGGATGTGATGTCTGACCCAGACAGAGTCCTGCATACAGAGTAGACCTCTGTTCATTCACACCACCCCCACTACTCACCACCCCCACCCTGCCATCCACCACCCCCTCCATCCACGCCCCCTCCATCCACCACCCCCACCCCGCCACCCACCACCCCTCCATCCATACCCCCTCCATCCACCACCCCACCATTTACCACCCCCACCACCCACCACCCCCTTCATCCACCACCCCACCATCCACCACCCCCACTCCGCCATCCACAACCCCCACCCCACCATCCACCACCCCCGCCATCTCCCATCTACCAGCCCCTCCATCCTCCAGACAGTTAGGTGAGAGATGCTTCTGAGTGTAGAAATAGGGTAGAAATTCAAATGTTTAAGAAAAAAAAATCACTTCCCTCTTTACCTTCTTCCCCTCTTTTTCTCCCCAATCAGCAAACAAAAACACCTACTGACCTACTGACATTATTTTTTAAAACATCAAAGATGATTTCCACTGAAAAGAACTCGAGGCTAGAGAGTTGATTCCAATTTTTCTATTCTTCAAAACAGCTTTCCATTCTTTTGATGATGCTGCTACAATAATCTATGAAAATAGAGAATAAATAGCAGCCTGCTGACTCTTGTCACTTCCAGCAAGCGCACCCTCTTCATTGAACTGTCCTTTGAAATACTTGACCTTTATACAGACACACTTGCACAGCATCTTTCAAAGAACTGAGACAATAATCAGTGGAAATGGAAGTACAGGCTTGGAGATGTTGCACGCACGAGTGTAGCCTCAGTTTTATGCGATGTTATAGTATCTTACAAAACTAAAGCTTCTGTGGTCGTCATCTCTTCCTGGAACTCCCCTCCACGCCCCCCCCACTGCCCCCTCCCCCCACCACCCCATAACCAGCCCTTCTCCTTCAGGGCAGAAACCGCCCCTCCCCCAGGGTAAGGAGCATCTTCACTGGTAACTGGTCTCTTTGCTGACAGCCCTCACTGGAAGGAAGCTCTTTATATCTCATCTAAATCCTCCCTATTGAAGTGTAAGCCCATTTCCTCTTTCTCTGTCCTCAGTGTGAGAGGGGACAGCTGGTCCCCGGCCTCTATATAATAACCCTCCAGCATCCTGAAGATGGTTATTAGGTCTGCTGCTCTTCTCCAGGCTAAATAATCACAGATCCTTTAATCTTCCTTCATAGGTGCTATTTTCCGTGTCTTTAATCGTTTCTGCTGCTCTCTACTGAAGTCCTTTCAGGCTTAAGTCCCGTGTGTCCCCTCTTTGGAGGGGTGGCACGGACAGTTTAAACAGCTAGGCAGCCTGAAGGCACAGCAGTCGTGTCCCTGAGGAAGGATGGTTTTGCCCCTGGTGACACGGCCGAATTAGTTTAAGAGCCTCTCCGCATCCCTGTAATATATAAACAATGGAGAACAATCATTATATTCTTTTGACCAAAAAGTGAAATATCAATAGTAAAAATAGTAACAACAGGAATAGAGCAAAACTGGTGAGACACGGGCAAAATATCATGATGAATCTCAACTTTTTAAAGTTACGAACGTGATAGTCGGAAACGTAAGAAATTAACATTTGGTTGGAGTTCCCTGACATTAGGGGACTCCCCTGATAGCTCAGTTGGTACAGAATCCACATGCAATGCAGGAGACCCTGGTTCGATTCCTGGGTCGGGAAGACCTGCTGGAGAAGGGATAGGCTACCCACTCCAGTATTCTTGGGCTTCCCTTGTGGCCCAGCTGGTAAAGAATCTGCCTGCAATGCAGGAGACCTGGGTTTGATCTCTGGGTTGGGAAGATTCCCCTGGAGAAGGGAATGGCTACTCACTCCAGTATTCTGGCCTGGAGAATTCTATGGGTCACAAAGAGTCAGACACGACTGAGTGACTTTCACTGGACAGCTTGTTCCATATGAATTTTGCAATTTCTAGGAACTTGTAATCCATTTCTCTCTCTTTTTTTTTAATTCCCCAACTACTTTATGGTGTCCTTTTCAGCATGTAGTCTAGGCCCTTTTCTGTCAAAATCCAAATCCATCATGTAAGTTCCTAAAACGGAGGTTTGCAAAACAAAGACATGGGTAAGGATCACCCGGAGGTCTCCTGGCTCGCCCACTCCCCGACTGCATTAGTGTAAGTGATGGCTGGGCTCTGTGTGTTTGCAGAACCTCCAGGTGAAAGCAGAAAGATGAGGGCCTGCACTTGTAAACGTCCCCGCCCCGCTGGCCACCTAAGTGGGGTAGCCTGGCCTCTCTTCCCTCTGCAGACTCTCAGTCTCCTTCTGACCATTTAGTTAAATTTCATGGTCATGATCAAATCAGTCCCCATTCTCTGTGGTGTTATCTGCTGCTCCCAGCTTGGTTTCCTTGTTCACTTAATGAACACGCTTTCTATCCTACCATTGAGAAAAATGGATGAAAGTGCTTAAATGGCACTGAACCCAAGATTTTCCGCAGGGAAATGCCACTTGCTATGTTCTCTGATGTTGACGCTGCACCATCCGTGAGTGTGCCTTGAGCTCAGACTGCACACATCTCTGGTTTATGATTCAGACAATGCCTTACCTATATGCTGATGAGAATTTCATTTACAGTAAACACAAATGTCATGGGTAAGTGTGGAAAATTGGACCAGAGTTTCATTATTTTACTGTGATTTAAGTGGGACATTTCTTCTTATTTATATCATAAAGATGCTCCTGTTGATTTGGCTTTATGAATAAACTAGGGGCTTCCCTGGTGGCTCAGATGGTAAAGAATCTGCAGTGTGGGAGACTCAGGTTCAATCCCTGGGTCAAGAAGATCCCCTGGAGAAGGGCATGACAATTCACTCCTGTATTCTTGCCTGGAGAATTCCATGGACAGAGGATCCTGGTAGGTTACAGTCCATGGGGTCACAAAGAGTCAGTCGGTCATGACTGAGTGACCAACACACACACACACACACACACACACACACATGAATAAACTACTCATAATATAAAATCGATCAGTGCTCTTTCTGGAAAAGAACAAACTTCTTCAAACAAACCACATAGTATTTTCACTACTATTATTAAATTTTTTTAGATGTTTAAGTTGAAAACACATGTGAACATATAATAGATTCAGCTAAATTTCAGAATACATTTTCAGACTCAAGATATTTTGACACCGGTTGGGGGTCATCTAGAATTAGAGGAACATTCCTGTTAGAAATTTACACATGCCTTTAGATCCAGTCCATGAGTATTCACTGAACCCCTACTATGTGTACAAAACAGCCATCAAAATTGGTTTTAGCCATTTCATACCCACATCTGCACTCAAAGGTGGACAGACCTGAGCACTGGGGGTCAGTAAGAGAGCCCCTGTTCCTGAGTAGAGTCAGAGGGAAGGAGCGGTTCACAGGACAGTCATGGGGATCTTTGGATTTGAAAGTTACGGTACCATGGGGGCCAGTCACTTTAAAATGCCTCAGTCCTTTGTTATAAAGACAGAAGAAAGTGTTATCCTCTGACTGAGAGGTGCCTTCTTTCCTTTATTTTTAAAAACATCCCAAGTGTTGGTCAATGTACAAGTTGGCGAAGTGATATGAAAATGAAGTCTTTTTCTAAAGGAAGCTGGAGAGGAGTGAACTGTTTGAACCTGTCACCCCGGGTGGGCTTCTTGTGTTGTTCCTTATTTAGAAATGAAATAATATTGTTTCAAATGTGGCAATTTTCTTTTTATTCTTGAAACAAGCAAACTGGAAATTGCAAAATAGAAGAGGATAAAGCATAATTACTGCTTTCATTTATTCACACCATATTAATGTAATATAATTATCCAGTGAGCAGACAGAACCTTATGACTGTGTAACAACAGGGCAACAAAGTGCTACAGGCGAGGCGGCACAGGCAGGAAACACTTCACAGGAGGAATCGCCTTTTCTGCTTTGATGGGACGCGCAGTGGGCAGTTGACTTGCTCCCACTGAGTGACCCATAGAGGGAAAGGGGGGGTGAAGGGGGGACAGCGGCCTCCAAGATAAGCAGGGAGAGTTGGTGCCCTGAAAAGTGAGCCCCTAGAACCCTGGGGAAGGGTGAGGATAACCCAGCAGACCTCCAGAGAGAACATGGTGGGGAGCTGAACCAGAAACAGCTTGCAGGTCAACCAGAAGGCCAGGAGGAAGGTCGCGTCTGATCATCACCAGGAACCCGGAAGGGTATGTTTGGCGGGAGGTGGAGGCCAGGAGGAGCTCATCAGCAGTGAGGGGCGGCCGAGGAGCTGGTCTCTCACAGGCTGTGGAGATCTGCAGGGAGCCCGGCTCCAGAGCAGGGCCTGCCTCACAGAGGCTCTGTGTGGGGACGGGAGGCCTGTCCTGATACCGCAGTGGGCACCTTACAATCTCAAGGGAACTGGAGCTCAGGAAATCATGTGAACTCCCGGAGGAGACCCTGGGAGTGATGAAGTTGTGTCCACTGGCTTGTGTGTCTGATGTCCTCTGTACACTTCCCACCTCAATTCAAAATTTCAAATTTGATTTGAAATGTGCACAGTGAAGGAAGGAAATCTGGGCTGAACACAGGACAATCAACTGCCATAGCATTTTGTGTTCCTGACCTCTGTGTGCCTGCAGAGTGAATCACTTTGAGTGCCTTATTTTACCTAATCCCAAAATAACTTCATGGAGATTGTGCTAACTTTCCCAGGATCGCTTTTCTGAGAGCTGCTAAGAGGTACTCACTCATTCATTTGACCATTCAGTCATTCTACAAAGCTGAATGAGCTGTTACCATGTTTTGGGCAATGAGGTGACAGGGATGAGAAAAACAGAGTCCCATTCTCATGGAACTTACAGACTAGGCATTAAAATACCAAGTACACTCAACAATATTCAGTTGTAAAGTGTGATGGCTACCACAAAAGAGTAAAATACAGGACTGAATTCACCTGACACCTAGTGGTAAAGAACCTGCTTGCCAATGCAGGAGACTTGAGATATTCGGGTTCCATCCCTGGGTCAGGAAGATCCCCTGGAGAAGGGAATGGCAACCCACTCCAGTATTCTTGCCTGGAGAGTCCCATGGACAGAGGAGACTGGGCGGGCTACAGTCCATGGGGTTGCAAAGAGACATGATTGAAGCAGCTTAGGATGATGACACACAGGAACTAAATCCACCCTGAGAATCTAGAGAAAGAAATGACACAGGGAGGGTCCTGGAAGATCCCAGCACCAGGGAAAGGGGCAGAGGACTGCCGGTGGCGGGGTGGGAGGGGGAGGCTAAGTGCTGAGGGGCTGCCCTTGGGTGGGGAGGTGGTAGAATAGAGAGGGGGAGCGGGGGACTCCGGGACCCAAAGACAGGGTACACGGGCCTGACCGACACGCGGCCCCTCGGCTCTCCCAACACTCGCTCACAGGCCAGGACCCTGAACACGGAGACAGAAGCTTGGTCCATGAATGCACACACAGGTCCCTCCCCAGCTGCACAAATCTCCATGAGGAGGACCCAGACAGTGAAAATCAAAGCATCTTAGGTGGTTAAAATCCCCTCTCCTGATTCCCTCCCTCCAAAAAGAAAAAAAATACACACACAGTTACCACAAATTAAATTAACTAGCCCCCAAAATAGGCTGTAATTTTTAAAAAATGAACTAAAACATGAAGCATTAAAAATGAAAATGGATGAATGATGGGAATAATTGAACTCAAGAACTCTTTGTTTTTTTTTTCAAGAACTTTTAAAAAATGCAGATTTAGTCTCAGAAATGATGACTAATTTAGGACAATGTAACAAGAAAGAACAAATTCAAATAAAAATGTAGTAAGTGATATTGAAGAAAGGCAGAAAAATAAACAAAAAATAAAATGAAGTATTAATAAAAAATAAAAAATCAGAGGAAGTAGCTAAAATGGGAAGGAGAAGCTACTGAAGAACAAGAACCAAACAACGGGGCAGGAGTCACCTATACAGCTGTAATAGAAGAAAACATTCTAAAATCAACAAAAGATAGCCAGATCCACCAGGTACTGGGCATAACTGATCCAGAATGATGTTCTTAGAGACATATCCTATAAAAATATCACATTTTGAAGACAAAATTTTCCCTAGAACTTCAAAGCAGAAAAGTCAAACACCTCTCAAAGGCAAGAGAAATAAATTGGCATTAAACTTTCCAAAGCAACATGCAAGCAAAATTAAAAGAGCAATATTTTCAGGAAAATTAAGGAAAAAGAGCAAACCAAGGATTTTGCAAGTAGCCAAACTTCTGCTCAGTTGTGAAGCTAGAGAATAAGGCTTGAATTTGCACAACTACAAACTCATCCTCTTCAGCACCTGCTACAGAGCAAGCTACATCTGTCTAAGAGGAGACTGCAGGACTGAGCATCAGATAACCTGGAAGTGATAAGTGCTCATGGTTACCTGTACAACTGGGACTAAGACAAAGATGGAGAACACACACATCTGTTTTGTCACATCCTCTGATTGCCTCTTAGTGTCTTTTACTAATTTTGCTATTTATTCTTATCCTGATGATTAGTTTCCAAAAATGTATAAATAGTAACCCTTCATCTATCATATAGACTAAAATCTGTATCTGTTCCCTAATTTCTTACCACGTGGTGCTGGTGGCAAAGAATCTACCTGCCAATGCAGGAGACTCAAGAGACACAGGTTGGATCCCTGGGTCAGGAAGATGGAGGAGGAAATGGCAGCCCACTCCAGTACTCTTGCCTGGAAAATTCCATGGACAGAGGAGCCTGATGGGCTACAGTCCATGGGGTCACAGTCAGATATGATTGAGCACATACAACTTTCCCTTGGTAAAGTTCACATTTTATTTATGCTTAAGACAGGATTTTAAATTGACTACACTGTGGGGACTTATCTTATTTGCTTTTGTATTCCCTTCCCCATTATGCATTTAAAATTTTCCCCTATTTATCTGTGCATCAGATATTTCCTTTTTTTCCTGCATAATGTTATTTCTTAGCTTTAATTTTTAATCTGCAAGGACATTATTTTAGAGGACGATGCAAAGTAAAGATTTAACTTTTTTTCACAAAGATAACTAATTAGATTCAAAATAGCTATTGAACTACCTTCCAGTCCACTGATTTGTATATTAATTAATTATGTATGTGACATTTACATAAAATAGATTAAGTTTGGAGTTGTCTGTTTTCTTTTTAAAGCTTTATCTTTTTTGCTGTTTTTGTTACCAGTACTAACTGTTGTAAATATTGGAATTTTACATTACTTACACATCTTTTCTTACAAAAACAATCAAATGAATGCATCTCTTGTTGAAAATGGAGAAGGCACAGAAGCAAATGAAGAACTAGAAACCACCTATAAACTTAACAGCAAGGGACAAGCATGTCTATTATTTTAGTTTATGGCCTTTCAGGCAGTCTTCTGCAAATATCTCCTATTTATTTACTTATACGTTCGGTTTCTCTTGAATGGAGGTCCATTTACGTGGAGCCTTTGTTTTTCATGCTTCTACGGGCCATTACCCCCTTTTTTCTCCCTCTTGCTCTTTTTTTCAAAGCTCTCCTGGCTTGTGAGGGGTCATCCCTGGTGTCTTCCAGGGAAGTCTCCCAGAGTGCAGGAATTGCCAGCTGTGTGCTCTTTCTTGAGTGTCACTTACCATCTGTCCCAGAACTTCTCTGCTTGACTGTCTCTACTTCTTTCTAATCGGTGTACTGCATGGAGGAAATCTTTCCTTTCTCGCACCAGGCTGAGCTTGGCCGGCTCGCAGGATGGGTCAGTCCTACTAAGGAGTTCTTTCCCGCCCAGCAGAGAGTGGTTGCTCAACTCCTAGACCCAGAACTCTCCAAAGCTAGAGGAGAATTGCAAAATGGATCACAAAACTTTATGAAAATTAATTTTTTAATTATGAAATATCTTTAGCTCTGGATGTAAATGGCAGAGCCTCAGGAGTTGTGTAAAGAGGAAATGACTGAGTTCTGGAGAAACACTTGTGTGGACTGGCACACTTCCCCATCAGGGGGCGCGGAGCTCCACGAAGGTCAGAAAGCTCGTTTCCTTCTCATCTCTGGTGATAAGAGGGATGCAACCAGAGCAATGCTAGTTGGTCTCCGCAGTAGTTTCTGCATAGATGTACAGCGTCGCAGGGACTGAAGTACAAGTGTTTCGTGTTTACTGGGGAAGAAGAGTGTTCACTTGATGTGTCAAAGAACTGCCTCCAGAGAGAGAAGGAGCACTTATGGAAATGTCTCAACTTTGTGACGAGCCTGCATGGCTGAGGAATTAAACAGGTTATTCCTACAGCCACCCATGTGCACAATCACAGTGAATTTAAAACCATCTCGGAAGGAATCCTACTGGGAGTGTTTAGGCCCACAATTACAGTAAATGAAGATTCAGAATTAGCAAAAGCATTCCACTTAATTAGAAGCATTAAATAAGTACTACCAAATGTACAGTACTGCACGTACTGAGATGAGAAAAATAGCTGACCCTGAAAAACATTTTATTTATTCGCTTTTTTATTTGTTTACTTTTCTTATGTTTAGACGACTATTATTAAAACAGCCTCCAACTGAAAGATAAAACAGGACGCAGATAAGGAGAGCAAACACCTTTGTCTTAAGTACACACATTACAGAATCTAATTACAAATATATACATATGTCTACATTTATATGTATGCCATCTATCTATTAAATACTTCAGATTGATACCCTGTGAAAATCCAAGAAAAAATAAAGAATTTTTTGAACACGATGTTGTACATTTTTTTCCTTCAATGTCCTCCTTTCGACATGATTTTTAAACTGTTACTTATCAGCTCTGATGATTTTCAGTATGAATCAGAAATGAGTCAGAGTTTAAAAGACTGGCAGAATCCCTAGTCAAATTCCCCGGAAGACTAAGGAGAGGCTGGGAAGAGCAAAGAAAGAGGGGTGGGTGAGCGACATACAGGAGAGAAGGGGACGGTGAGGATGCTTCTAGAACAGCTTCTTCAGCAAGGGCTGCATGGTGCTCAGCTAGCCAGGCGCACAGGCCTGCTCCTATAGGGATGGTCTTAGAAGGTCTGCATCTTGGGCATTTGAACTGAAATTTCTCACATGGAAGGGAGTTGTTCAAACACAGTTTTGCTTTCAAAGACAAATATGTGAGTGTTTCTAAAACTCCACCACTGTGTTTTGTGACCTCAGTTAATCTGCTAAAGGGACTCAGAGCAGTGAGGTCCTCCGTGGCATCAGCAATCCCGACCTGATCAGACAGGAAGGCTTCCCTTTGCCGTTACTGATTTTGGTGTCTCATTCTTGAATCTAGATTTTCAACCTAACATATCTAGAGACTTGGAATGTAAACCAAGCAAAAAAGAGAGAGATAAAGAGACACTGTACATGCAGACAATTTTTTAAAGATAAGAATTTCCATTTCTTTATCCAAATAAGTGTTTCATGTTTTCCTCACCGCCAAGAGTATACAGGATATTCAAGTTTTACTTATGAAAAAAAAATTCAAAGGTGAAGACGACTGTGAAAATCATTGGTTCTGTAATTCTGGGACCATGTTTTCCAAAACAAAAATCAAGACACGTGGCTGATTCAAGTCCTAACACACTGGGATGGATTCTCCTGAGCAGGGTGGCCGGCGAGGGCCCTTCAGCCAAGCCTGGCTCACCAGCCACCCTCGTAAGAGCAGATTCACCTGGCTCACAGCCTAGCCCACTTCAGAGGTTTGGGGGTCCTGGCTGCCTTGCCTGGGGACTCTGGTCTGTGGCTGCTTGCACTCCAGGAGGGCAGAAATGAGTAGCTGTGACAGAGACCACACGACCTACAAAGCCTGAAATTTCTGCTATCCGGCCCCTCACAGAAGAAACGTGACTATCGTGTCAGCACTCAGGGGAGCCACAGGGGACAGGGCCTAGTCCAGAAGTAGGGATCTCTTCCTCAGAGTCTGAAGGAGCTGCCCGTCACCAAGACCCCATCCGAACCAGAGATGCTGGGAGGGGCTTCCTAACCCTCACATGGATTCTCACGGCAAACTTCTGAAGCGGGCTAGCCTGTGAGCCGGGCCCCCAACCCCTCCCTCTAAGACTGGGCCTCAAGACAGGGGCCACGACCCGGCTGGCTCTCTGTGCGGGTGGCTGGCTCCCACGTCCTCTGAAATATAAAAGAAAACAAAATTAGACTCCTTGATAACATATACAATCTAAATTTGATGAGGGGAAAATTGGGATTTTAATCTTCTTCTTGGGCGACATGCAAACTAAAATGGACTTCCTCTGCCATCAGAAATGTGGCAGGGAGTTTGCATTGCTAAGAGGTCTGCTGAATTTTCACTCTTAACTAAGCATGCAAGATGAGTACCAAAACCATTACATTTATGTGTTTTTAATGGCTTGTCTGGGTTGTGTTTTGTCCATAGCTAGCGACAGAGCTGAGCGCCAGCCAAGTTTTTTAGAATTCACACAGCTCTGTTTCAACATAATCATCTGACAATACCTAGGGCTTCTGCCATACCCGTAGGTTATATTTTGAGTCTAAAAGCACATCGGCATATCAATCAGTTGGCTGGGTTATACTGTCAACCATTTCCTCGTGAGGGTGTGACGTGCCCACCACT
This sequence comes from Odocoileus virginianus, assembly GCF_023699985.2. NCBI lineage: Eukaryota > Metazoa > Chordata > Mammalia > Artiodactyla > Cervidae > Odocoileus > Odocoileus virginianus. The sequence goes on from NC_069695.1 coordinate 54,364,740, forward strand.
GTCCAAGGCTGCCCCTGTGGGTGGAGGAGAGGGGAGGGCAGGGGCACCCGGCTTCCTTTTACCCGAGAAGATGGTTTTGGCGGGGCCGTCCTGAGGGCAGAGTCAGCTCTGCTCCCGTCAGTCCGGCTGCTGCCTGCGACTTGCTGAGGAAGCCCTTGGGTGAGGCTCAGGCCAGCAGGGCTGCTTGCTGGCTGTGATCGTCTTTGCTGCTACAGAACCGACGGCTGCCTGTTCTGTGCTGATGGAGAGCATCCTTTTGACGTACTAGTAAAATCGAATTAATCCTCAGGTTGGCAGAAATGGGTCATTCAAAACACCTCCTGCTTTTTAGAAAATAAGCTTCTTGGTCACCAACGACAGTCAATGATCTCTTCTTTCAACAGCTCTCTGATTTTCATCTGATTGTATTAGCCGCAATGTGTTTGTTCCAGACCTTAATAACCTTGGATTCAATTTTCATGAAAATCTAACATTGAGCAAGCTTTACTTAGCAATTTCAAAATACCAGTGGTTGTATTTGTCTTTTAAAGAAAGAAAGTGATAGGAACATACAAAAGTGTGGGGAGAAGAATAATAAATAAATGAAAAGAAATACTTTGTGATTTCAGTATTGAGACACAGCACAGTTTACTAAGTGCGTGTCTATTTGATGTTTCTCATAGGCAGACATATGCTTGAAATCTCAGTGTCAACAATACAAAAATGAATCTCCAAGTTTCCTGGGAAAAGTTGAAGTATTGTTTTAAATGCACAAGAGATATTGCTAAACATATTTAAATGTAAAAGAATCACACGTAGGAAGGTGGGGGCACGTGGTTATTCCCTGTGGAGGTAGTGTTTTTTTCTCTAATCTGAATTCACTTCATCATCTGTAATGAATTGTCCCCCTGCCTTCACGCCTATCAGAGGAGGACGTGAACCAGAGACAGCATGTACCTGGAACTTGAGTCAGCCAACCCCAGAAACCTGGGGTTCCTGCTTAGCTGCCATCGGGAAAAAAGGCAATTGCCCTTATTTTGAAAAACAAGGTCGGTGGTTTACTTGTGAGAATAATTTTTTAGGAAAGGGAGATAAGCTACACGCGTTGTGTATAAACACGTTGAGCCCCTGCTAACCGTACACACGTAAGACATTCCCCAGCTAGTGAACACCCACAGAAGTTTCGAGAGAAAGCAAATGAGACTACTGACAGCTTTGGAAAACAGTATTAGGTTTCTTTCATCCAAAAAGTCATTGACAGAATTGTTATTATATAATTAGTGAGGTAAATAATGATTCTTCTCTATTACCATTATAAAAACTATTGTAAGTAAAAATGTATTAGTATATGTTTGAAAATTGGTTCAATTTCCCCTCAGGCCTGATATAGTCCAGTAAAAATAAATAAATAAAAATAAGAGGGACGTCTCTGACCATCCAGTAGTTAGGATGCTGTGCTTCCACTGCAGGGGTCCAGGTTTGATCCCTGGTTGGGGAACGAGGACCCCCACGCAGCACAGAACGGCCAAAATAAACTAAAAAAAAAAATGTAGTAAGAAAAAAGAAGAAGCTATATTTTAAAGGATATTTAAAGTAATCATTAAAGTGTTGCGATTTCTTTACCATCTCTCTGCCTTCATACAAATATTTATAGACAGCAATATACATATCTAATGTTAACGCTTTAGCTCTGTTAAAGATTTGAGAATTTTTTTAAATGTTAAAAAAGTACTATTCTGTTTGAAACCCTTTCATCAATCTTCAATTCAGTTCAGTCGCTCAGTCGTGTCCGACTCTCTGCCATCCCATGGACTGCAGCATGCCAGCCTCCCTGTCCATCAGCAACTCCCAGAGCTTGTTCAAACTCATGTCCATTGAATCGGTGATGCCATCCAACCATCTCATCCTCTGTCATCCCCTTCTCCTCCTGCCTTCCATCTTCCCCAGCATCAGGGTGTTTTCTAATGAGTCATTTCTTCACATCAGGTGGCCATCTTAGATGACCTTAAAAAAACTTCATGGGTTTGAAATTGGAAAAAGCAGTTCTGATATACACATTTTTTTCTTTTTCTACTATTTGCAATGTACAGAGTTTTACACTGGTTCGGACAGTGCTTTGGCAATGAGTATCAACATGTATTTTAAACTGCCAGGGAAAAGCTAGAAAATACTACCTGTTAAGCTACGTGGACAAAAAAGACTTTTCTCCATGTACTCTAAACATGAAAGGACACAAACCAGCAGAAATAAATGTTTAAATCAGAAGCATTTTATCATCTGGTATTTTGTTTTCCGGAACATTTTTTACAGGTGCTGGGCACTTTGGATGGCTGTTTTTCAGAAGTAAAATCTCTGGAGGGCTAATTCCAACTTCATTTTCTTTCCAGCGTTGTGACCTCAAACCTCCCACACCGCCTGGCCCCGGGTCTTCCTGCAGAGCGAGGCCCGGAGCTCCCCGGGAGAACCCGGGGGCAGGAGTCGGCCCGCGGCCGCTAGATGGCGGTACGTCCCCCGGGATGCGGGCGGGAAGGGCGGCGTCAGAGCGGCTCTCCCCGTCCGGGTCAGGCCCCATCTTCCCGAGCGCGCGTCCGCCCGGAGCCGCCGGGCAGCCACCCCTGGGTTCCTTCGGAGGATGGAGTTTCCAGAACACTGGCGTCTCCCCCTCCAGGTCCACCCTGCCTGCCCCCGGACTCCATGTCTCCTCCACAGGCTTTTATTTAGGGCACGGGGAGACGTTTCTGCTTAGATTTTTAAACTCTCTCTCTTTTTTTTTTTTTTTTTTAGCCTTTCAGCTTTTGGGATCTTAGTTCCCTGACCAGGTATTGAACCTGGGGCCACAGTGGTAAAAGCTCTGAGTCCTAACCACTAGACCCCCAGGGAGCTCCCTAGATTTCTAAGGGGAGGTTTTTAACCTCTTATTCTCAGTTTATTTCTGAAAAGTAACAGTCTAGACTTTAAAATTTTACTTAAAATGATTTGAGAAACTCATACTGTATTTTTCTCCTGAAAATAGTTTTTATACATATATTGGATACATATACATATATTTATACATATAAATGAGTTATACATTTATTTTATACATATAATGGTCTAAACACATATTATATATATATTTATGTTTGTGTAGAATATAGGTTTATACTGTTGTTATTCGGTTGCCTGGTCGTGTCTGACCCTTTGCGACCCCGTGGACTGCAAATGTGCCAGGCCTGTCTGTCCCCATCTCCCAGAGTTTGCCCAAATTCATGTTCATTGCATCGGTGATGCTGTCCAGCCATCTCATCCTCTGATGCCCTCTTCTTTTGCCCTCAGTCTTTCCCAGCATCAGGGACTTTTCCAATGAGCTGTCTGTTCACATCAGATAACCAAAATATTTTATTGGTGCAAATAGAAATAATTAGAAGGTCGATTTTAAAAACTGAAGTGTTTGTATATTACCTTTAGTAAAGATGTGCTAAATAATTTTTTACATCAATATTATTTTAGAAATTTTTTAATCGAAAGAACTCTTAGTGTTTCACGGTATTGAGTATGTACCCTTTGATAGCTTTTAAAAGAAAATTGCCAAAATATGCTTCAGTTCAGTTCAGTTCAGTCGCTCAGTTGTGTCCGATTTTTTGTGACCCCATGAATCGCAGCACGCCTGGCCTCCCTGTCCATCACCAACTCCCGGAGTTTACTCCCAACTCATGTCCATCGAGTCAGTAATGCCATCCAGCCATCTCATCCTCTGTCATCCCCTTCTCCTCCTGCCCTCAATCTTTCCCAGCATCGGGGTCTTTTCCAATGAGTCGGTTCTTCACATCAGGGGGCCAAAGTACTGGAGTTTCAGCTTCAGCATCAGTCCTTCCAATGAACACCCAGGACTGATCTCCTTCAGGATGGACTGGTTTGATCTCCTTGCAGTCCAAGGGACTCTCAAGAGTCTTCTCCAACATCACAGTTCAAAAGTATCAATTTTTCAGTGCTCAGCTTTCTTCATAGTCCAACTCTCACATCCATACATGACCACTGGAAAAACCATAGCCTTGACTAGACGAACCTTTGTTGGCAAAGTAATGTCTTTGCTTTTTAATATGCTGTCAAGGTTGGCCATAACTTTCCTTCTAAGGAATAAGCGTCTTTTAATTTCATGGCTGCAATCACCATCTGCAGTGATTCTGGAGCCCCCCAAAATAAAGTCTGACACTGTTTCCCCATCTATTTGCCATGAAGTGATGGGATCAGATGCCATGATCTTAGTTTTCTGAATGCTGAGCTTTAAGCCAACTTTTTCACCCTCCTCTTTCGCTTTCATCAAGAGGCTTTTTAGTTCCTCTTCACTTTCTGCCATAAGGGTGGTGTCATCTGCATATCTGAGGTTATTGATATTTCTTCTGGCAATCTTGATTCCAAAAATATGCTTAGGTTCCAAATATTCTGTTCTCATAATTGCATGAAAAATAAGCAGTGCTCACATTTCCTGACGTGAATCGATATCACTGAGAAATTCAACCATCTTGTGGCTGTTTGCATATCATAGTAAAGCAATGAAGTACTGTCTTGTTCACATCAGCACAAGGTTCTGCACATCCAGTTGAGGGTGATATATCTCACTGGCATGGCACAATTATGGGACCTAGTGACAGCCTATGTCAAGGTGGTGTATTCTTTTTAACAATCAATTTTCCTACAGACTGCCCCTTCAACCCATCTAAGGTTGCATTTACTACAAGAATTTATCATCCAAATATAAACAGTAATCACAGCTTTATACAGGGCTTCCCTGGTGGCTCAGAAGGTAAAGAATCTGCCTGCCAGTGCAGGAGATGCTGGAGACCTGGGTTCAATCCCTGGGTCAGGAAGATCCCCTGGAGAGAGGAATGGCTACCCACTTCAGTGTTCTTGTCGAGAGAGTTACATGGACAGGCTACAGTCACACACACAGTCAGCCACCACTGAGCAACTAACAGTTTCACTTTCCTGCAATCACAGTGGTCACTTGTTTTAACTGTTTCCAAGGTTCTTCTATGCATTTGTTCATGGCTATGTGATCCAGGCCCAGATGACCCCCTAGTGCCAGAGGCTGCAGGGATCTTTAAAGCAGACAGAGATAAGTGCAACAGAACGTCTTGAGAATGGACTCAGATGTATGCCCTGTGATGCTGCCTTAAAGTCAGAGTAACCTGTGTTAAAGCTGGAATAAGCTTTAAATTACTGCTAAAAATGTGTGTGTTGTATTAAGTACGTGGTAATTAATAAAACTATAATGCCATATTCTGTTATACTTCCTGTAAAATATGCAGTTGCCAATTACCAGAAGCTGACTCAAGAACCTAAACTAATTTATTAAGATGATCTGTTATTTTTTCACTTGTTTTATTGACGTAATAGTTGATTTCCAATGTTGTGTTACTTGCTGCTGTCCTGCACAGTGATTCTTTTCATATTCCTTTCCATGATGGTTTATCCCAGGATGCTGAATACAGTCCCATGGGCTACCATAGGACCTTGTTGTTTGTCCGTTCTCTGTATACCAGCAGGTTGCACCTGCTAACCCCAAACCAATAATCCATCCCTCCCCCACCCCCACCCCTGGCAACCACAGGTCTGTTCTCTGGGGCTGTGAGTCTGTTTCTGTTTCGTCGGTAAACTCACCTGAGCTGTGTTTTAGGTTTTGTGTATAAGCAATGTGCTATGGTGTTTGTCTTTCTGACTTGCTTCATTTAGTAAGATAGTTAAGAGAATTTTTTTAAGTTTTAAGCTTTCCGTGCTTCAGGCCGAGGCTCAGGATTCACCAAATGCTTCTGATATAGAAAACCATCCACCTAATGGCACCGACGCTGGTCTTCCTGAAGATTTTGATGCGAGCAATTGTATCACTTGTACAAGCATTCTCCTTAAAAACATCAATTATGTAATATATATGTTATTGTCAATTATTTACTTACAATATGAGAGCGCCTCATGGGACTTATTTTTTACAGCCATGAAAAATGCCTGTAGAATAATCATGAGCTAAAACATTGACTATGTGGATCACAATAAACTGTGGAAAATTCTTCAAGAGATAGGAATACCAGACCACCTGACCTGCTCTTGAGAAATCTGTATGCAGGTCAGGAAGCAACACTTAGAACCGGACATGGAACAACAGACTGGTTCCAAATCAGGAAAGGAGTTCGTCAAGGTTGTATATTGTCACCGTGCTTATTTAACTGATATGCAGAGTACATCATAAGAAATGCTGGGCTGGATGAAGCACAAGCTAGAATCAAGATTGCCGGGAGAAATATCAATAACCTCAGATATACAGATGACACCACCCTTATGGCAGAAAGCAAAGAACTAAAGAGCCTCTTGATGAAAGTGAAAGAGGAGAGTGAAAAAGTTGGCTTAAAACTCAACATTCAGAAAACTAAGATCATGGCATCCAGTCCCATCACTTCATAGCAAATAGTTGGGGAAACAGTGGAAACAGTGGCAGATTTTATTTTGGGGGGCTCCAAAATCACTGCAGATGGTGACTGTAGCCATGAAGTTAAAAGACGCTCCTTGGAAGAAAAGCTATGACCAACCTAGGCAGTATATTAAAAAGCAGAGACATTATTTAGCCAACAAATGTCCGTCCAGTCAAAGCTATGTTTTTTCCAGTAGTTCATATATGGATGTGAGAGTTGGACTATAAAGAAAACTGAGAGCCAAAGAATTGATGCTTTTGAACTGTGATGTTGGAGAAGACTCTTGAGAGTCCCTTGGACTGCAAGGAGATCAAACCAGTCCATTCTAAAGGAAATCAGTCCTGAATATGTATTGGAAGGACTGATGCTGAAGCTGAAACTCCAATACTTTGGCCCCCTGATGTGAAGAACTGACTCACTGGAAAAGACCCTGATGCTTGGAAAGATTGAGGGCAAGAGGAGAAAGGGACGACAGAGGATGAGATGGTTGGATGGCATCACTGACGCACTGGACATGAGTTTGAGTAAACACCAGGAGTTGGTGATAGCCAGGGAAGCCTGTTGTGCTGCAGTCCATGGGGTCGCAAAGAGTTGGACATGACTGAGTGACTGAACTGAATTGAAAACACTGATCACACAAAGGCACTCCTGACCCATTTTCCTGTTGTGAGTAATCCATGCCCCTAATTCCCGAAACAAAAGTAATGCTCCCTGGTTTTGCATTGCATAAGGCAAAATGTAAACACAAATTTGTGTGCATACAGACACACCACACACACTTGTTCCCAGTGTGTTGCTCACGTCTGGGTAAGTCTCTCTTCCAAGTTCCTTAGCTAAAATAAAATAAAATAACAACACCATTCTTTCGTAGTGAATCTTTAAAAAAATGTTCAATATATAAACCTTTTTGTCTGTAATGTTCTGAATAATGCTTTCCTAAACTTTTGAACACTTGTTATCACTATAGCCAAATAGATTGCTGTTGAAGTTTAAATGACTTTATGCAGGGTTACTGCAAATACAATTTTTCTCGGACTTCAAGGGTCGTCTTTGCTTTTTCAATGAGCAATATCCATAACACGCACCAATGATCAATCAAGGTATACGGCAGCCTTGCTGTATATTTATAGGTGGTTGTAGGTCTTTGCTCCAGAGAAGCACCCCATATGGACACCAGTCTGGAGCTGAGTGTAAAATTAAAGGCGTGCTCCCGGTGCAGCCCCGTGTATGAGCGCCCGCCTCGTCCCTTGAGGCTGCCTGGGGTGCAGGCCTGGGTCATTTTCTGAGGTTTTGCAACTGATAAGGACGAGGACTCGTGGTTCTGAAGAGCGATTGCTTAACCTTTGCTATCATTTTCCCTCATGAGCATGATTCTCCCAAGAGTCCCGCTGCAGGGCTACTGCCTGAGCTGCCTGCGAGGGGGTGGCTGTTATCTGGGGGTTAGTGGAGACGATTGGGGTGTCTGTGACCTGCGTGCACCCTGATATCCCCTCGAGACAGGCACTCATAGGAGTCATGAGTGTCAGTGGTACACACATAGCAAGTGGGCATGCTGTGCTCTGTGGTCGCTGCATTTACCGTGGGGTCTGCAGTGGTCCTGGCATCGGGACCATCAGCGCTTGTTCCAGAGGCAGCGTCTACACAGAGATCTCGGGTGCCCAGAGCTGACATGAGAGTCTAACTGTGTGCTCGGGAAGGGCAGAGGACAAAGCGGGGTGTGGGGTGTCTTCTCCCGGTCGTGGGGCAAGAAGGCCCTCAGCAGAGGGGCTTCCCAAACAGTCAGTGCTTGCCGTCTGCAGACGCAGGGGTAGCTCACACAGAAGAAAGAACAATCTTACTGCCGAATATATCTCTCCTTTTTCTAAGGCCTCGTCATCCTGGGGTGATGGGGAGATGAGTGGAGTATAAGCGTATTAAAAGCACAGTTGCTCTTTCATCCACACAGAAGTGTGCCGTGTACGTGGGGATAAAGCCAAGTGAACAGGAGATTTTGGGTTCCTGTTGACTTTGTGGCTGTACTGACGTTAGCGTCGCCACAACTGAATTCCTTTCAATTCCCCAGGCAGCCAGTGGTTTCTTTCGGCCACAGCACGTGGGCTCCTGTCTGCCCCATGCACACTTCTTCTGCAGTGTAACTGCCACGATACTGAAGTGACAGGTGTAACATGCGTGGGACTTGTGGCCTCCTCATCTACAGCAAAGCAGATATTGATACAGATTGTTTGCAGACACTGCGGAGGGGCAACAGCTTGTGGGTGTTAGGTCTGGCAAATTCCATAGGCATATGATACACATGCACATTTATATGTATGTATCATACATGCATGAGATTTACCAGATATATGTTTATATAGGTAATATATAATACATAAAACATACAGTATATATTTTATATACATATGGTGTAGTAATGCTAAATTTTGAGTGACACAAAAATGTTATGTCAGTTATTAATGCCATAGAATTAGAGTATTACATGCACATTTGTGAGTACTACATACACACATACAGGCATATATGTATGTACCATACATATATGCGATTTACCAGGTATGTGTGTATATATGTAACACATAAAAGATATAGTAATATGTACTTTATACGTAGTCCAGTAATTCTAAATTTTAAATAACACAAAACATTATCTATGTAAGCTACTAAGGCCCATAGAATTAGACTCTCTCTCTCTCTCTCTCTCTCTCTCACACACACACACACACACACACACACACACACATCTGCCAGCTAGCATTCT
>NC_069695.1:54378916-54456416 GCF_023699985.2 Odocoileus virginianus
TTGCCTGGAGAATCCCATGGACAGAGGAGCCTGGTGGGCTACAGTCCATGGGGTCACAAAGAGTCAGACATGACTTAAAGACTAACACACACTTAAAGTATATATAAACAATGTGCATTACAATATATAGATAGTATATATAATATACATTTATAGTATGTAATGTATAATACATATTTATATATAAGTAATGTGCATATGAGAATGGCATGGCACCCCACTCCAGTGTTCTTGCCTGGAGAATCCCATGGACAGAGGAGCCTGGCGAGCTACAGTCCATGGAGTCACAAAGAGTTGGACACGACTTAGCACAGAGCACAATATGCATATATATGATTTTGTGTTATGCAATATGTATTTTTGTTTATAATTTACTTTTGCCAAATAGTTTAAATAGAAGTAATATGCATAGTGAAAATATTTTATACCCTCCTAAAAGTAGAGATTTAAAAATTAATCTAAGGCCAAAGAATGGAAAGAGTAAAAAGATCAGTGGTTCCTGGGGTGAGGAGTTGGGAAGGAGAAGAGCAAGAACATGGAGGATTTGGGGCAGTGAAAATACTCTGATATGAAAAAGATGGCTGCATTTGTGTACATCTGTCTGGACCCATGGAATGAACAGGACCAGGAGTGAATGTTACTATAAACTCTGGACTTTGGGTGAAGACATGTCAACGTAAGTTCGTCGATTATACAAACAAATGTCCCTTCTTGGGGGGATATTGACAGTGGGGGCTAAGCCTGTGTAGGGGTAGCAGGTACAGGGGTAATCTCTGTAATTTCCTCTCAATTTTTCTGTGAACCTACAACTGCTATAAAATCTTAAAAAATTTGATCCAGCTCTTTTTTTGAACTATATATTTTTAGAATTCCAGGAATAACAGTTGAAGTCCATCAACAATGCCTTTGAATCATAGATTACATTGCCCTTGCAATTCACTTATGTGACTTTGGAACATCAATGGGCACTTTGGGTTCCATTGGTGATTATCCCATACCACAAGCCCCCAATGTGGGTGGTGGGCAGAGCCCCTCCGAGGGCTGGCACAGTCAGCCTGTGAATGATGGCTGCCCCGAGGGCAGATTGTCCTCCAGAGTGAGACATGGAGACAGCCAGGAGCCCAGAGGGCCAGGGGTTTTGGGTCCCTCCACCTGCAGATGCTGGAGACTCAGGTGCAGGGTCCTCAATGGAGGACAAAGGCAAAAACAGTCTCCCATCACTGGCTCTGGCACTAGGATCACTGGAATGGCTCTGGTACTCTGTCACTGTGACTGCACGCCCTCAGCATCTTGGCCTGTCAGAACGGCCACACAAAACCACAGTGCCTTTCACCTGTGCCTGCTCAGCATCCCACGGGACAGACGCCAAAGCTCGCCCTGAGGACATTTGGTGGGCTGAGGACAGAGTGGACACTAAGATCCAAGAGGAAATATTTCCATGGAAACAGTTTGCTTTTCCTTTATCCTAAAGCTTCTAAACATCTACGTGCTTGTGAAGCCCCTGATGCGGAGAAAGAACAGGGTTCATTGACAAGCTCAGCTGTGAGGATGTTTGGAGGCTTTCAGGGTTCCTCCAGTCTTGCTCTTCGAGAGGAAGAGGAGACTTGGGCCATGGCGGCCTCTGCGACCCGGCCCCACCTCAGAGGCTCACACCAGCCATTTATCCCTTGTAATGACCCAGTATCTTGTAAAATGAAATTGGAATCTGCAGTGAGGCAGTACTTCTGCTATTAAAATGATTTTTTTCTTTGTCATGGAGCACTGCCAGTCCAACCATTTGTGAATTGCAATTAAAATCTGAAGCCGGCAGCACTTTTGCAATTAAAACTGGCATTTTTTTAAAAAAAAATTCTGCAACAATCTAGATAATTAGATAGGAACTAAAATGCCCATTTATTATGCATATGGACATGTATGAGGAAATAATTTGAAATTTATTATTTGAGATAGTCTCTTTTTAACGAGGAACATACTAAATGTTACGGCAAAACAAATTGTTTTGATATTCTGTACAATTGAACCTGTAAGAGACCTGGTGTTGGATGTTTAGCTTTATTCTTTACTCTCACCACCTCCATTTTCACTCTTTGTTATAACAGGAAACTATGATGAAGCTAAAGTGGTTAGAATATGGGTAAAGCATGACTAATATCTAAGGGCATCAGTCATGTGGGAACGTTAATTTGTAGTCATTTAAGCACATTCTCCCTCAGTTTACAGTATGATTGTAGCTAAATTCTGCTGGTGAAAAGTTTCAAGAAACAGAGGAATTATCTTCATTAAGTAGAGATATTTGAAGGCATGGGTCTCAAAATTCTTTCCCAGAGAGTCTAGGCTGTAGGAACCAGTAACAACCCTCGTGATGACTATTTTCTTCCTTCTCTGGGACGTGGAGTCTCAGCTGTAAGAAGTGATGCTGAAAGCCTTGCCGTTGGTAACCGTTCCTATCTGTGGTGAAAGGTGGGACTCTGTTTCCTGATGAACACGTTTAAACGGATTAGGAAAAGTTGCCTTTAGTTGCTGGTGCAAATTCACGGGCACACAGTTGCAAATGAGCTCTGTTTATTCAGTGCTTGTGTACAAGTGCATTTTTGCAGTCATTTCTCTTCCTGGGCACCCCTCTGCCATGAGGTCACACTGTAAGTTGTGAGTTTTGGCACCGGGCGTTTGGATGGCTAAGGCCGTGTTGCTCGTGGACCGCACGTCAGCCAGGGTGAAACCACACCATTTGTTTTCCTCCGCCTGAGCTGTGACCTTCACTCCCACTCACCCAGATCCTCTGTGCTGTTTGTTCTTCATCTTAAAGTCTCTCATTTGCTTATCGTCTTCCTCAAGGAAGTCCCTTGTCCTGGTCTTTGGATCTCTGTGGCCGCATTTGTAAATGTAGGCATCCAACCAGTTGCTCCCTAAGCTTTGATTCCATCTGGAAAAGATATCTCATCTCTTCCTGAGACCAGGACAAATGCAGACTCTTGGGTCCAACAGGATTTTACCTTTTTATACATTTTCCAGGTGGCACTAGTGGTAAAGAACCCACCTGCCAAAGCAGGAGACACAAGAGACTTGGGTTCGATCCCTGGGTCAGGAAGATCCCCTGGAGGAAGGCATGGGCAACCCACTCCAGTATTCTTGCCTGGAGAATCCCGTGGACAGAGGAGCCTGGGGGGCTACAGTCCATAGGGCCACAAAGAGTCAGACATGACTGAAGCAATTTCGCATGCATACATGTTCATTTTCCAGAGAAGAAATCTTGAATAAATAGATCTTGATTTCTTATTCAAGATATTTTATTTGGGAAATATAATAATATTTCTTCTTCCAAATAACCCCACATTAAACCTCTTAGATCGTTGAGTTTGCAGGTGGCTTTATCATGGGGAGTAATTAGGAGAGTGGTGGTGAGGAATCAGGCCAGGAAGTGTTACAAGCCAAAGAAGATGCTGGGAAGAAGACAAAAGCTAAGCTGACTGATTAGGGGACACAGAGTCATATGTGTGGCCAGTCAAAGTGCCCCCATGAGGGGATGGGCTGAAATACAAGTCTCAGAACTGAGATGCCATTGGTGGCTCCATAGCCTGATTCATAGCTGACTAAAACCCACGCTGCGGCACAGCATGGCACGGCTGCCCGGCCCAGCCCGCCTCCCGGCGTGGGTGCCATGGGCATGGAGACCACTTGCTGGAACAGCATCGTGGCTGTCAGCCGACTCGCTGTGATACTGGCTTGTAGCACAAGCATTTTCTCACCCTCCTTATCTTATCTTGCTCTGAATTTACAGAATTAGAAACACAAGACATAATGGCAATACGCTAATTCCCTGATTTACTAAATCTGTGCATTAACACTAAAATAAATACTTTGGCTCCTCACTCTCATTTTATCATTTTTACTTTTGTTCCTGCCGAGATGTTGTGTCCAGGTTTACATTTTTACCATATTTTCCTTTACTGAGATACAATTCACACCATAGAATTCACTCATTTAAAGTCTACAGTTCAGTGTTTTTAGTACACAGAGCTGGGCGACCCTCACCACGACCCAATTCCAAAACATTCTTGCCCCCACCCCCACCCTGCAAATAAGCCCTCCTCCTTCTCAGAGGCTCCCCGTTCGCCTCCACCCAGGCCCAGCTCCAAACTAATCTGCCCTCTGTCTCTAAGCATCTGCGTGTTCTGGACATTTCCTGTCAGTGGAATCCTATACAACCCTCATGTCATTTCTGCTATTGCTCTACTTTTCCTGAACGTCATTTGATTCCCACACAATACTGTTGTTTTTTTTCTTTTCTGGATCTTCGCCCTCGCCCATCTGAGAGGCTGACAGGATCTTACTGGTCTGGGGGTCTCTGCAGGGTTGTTGTCTCAGGTGCTCAGCCCACACCAGCAGTTGGCTGGAATTTCTCCGACCTTCTACTTCTGACATATGCCACTGACATTTGGGTCTGGTCTGTTCTGAAAAGCTACCGGTCCCACCTGCGGGCTGAGGTGTGGACACCCTGCCTGGTCTGTGCAGATTTCAGTCACATACAAAGTTTCAGAGATATATGGAATATGAAGAACAGAGGAAAGCCTAGTCCTTCTAACAGAAGAAAGCAGCAACATTTAGCAAGCAGGCCACTTAGCATGGCTTTAGGGAGTTCTGAGTGCAATAGATGGCAATACTCAAAAGCTCGTTTCTCCTGCTGCTTCTTAAGAAAAATAAAAGACAGTACAGGATAGATGCGTGGACCATGTTGTCTAAACCTCAGGCTCCACTCCTTCTGGATGAGGACGCTGGTTCATTGTAGATGTGTATTCATCAAATTTCTATCGATACTAATTTACTAATATCAATAATAATCTGTTTCCCAGAGGACCAGTGGGCCCCCAGCTCTTCAGCGAAGGTGTCAATAAAACTACTGCTGCTCTCAAGCTATTGACAGTATTAGAAATGACCTCAGTGTAATTTCATGCCTATCAAAACAAAGACCACATGCTAAGGATTATAAGCACTCTGGTGAAGGGGAAAGCGAAGGCTGGAGCCGGTGGCAGGGGTGCTCTGCATCTCCACTGGCCAATGGTTTTCCTGGTCTCTCCTTCCAGCTTTCCATGGGATGCTGTCCACTCCTGGTTGGAGACACTTGCCTTCCCAAGGGCTTCCTTAGAGCTGTTTGGAGCCCTGAAGTGTTTTTCAAACAGCTGTCCTAACACATCCACTCAACAGTCAACAAGGCGACAAATATCATGGGTGCTCTGGACCCCATAGCACCGCTGGCCTGCGGTCCGGATGGACACCTCGCTCCTGGGAGCTCTCTTCACTTCCTCCCACCTTGTAAATGCAACGATCTAGCCCAGTTTTAAAACCCTGCTTTCCTCTCTAGCTGCAGTTTTAACAGATGGCCCTTGAATACACACTGGAAAAGCCACAGAGCATGAGTACTTAATAGCCAAATAGCTTCTTAAAAATTGTAGTTAACTCTGAAATGCATCCTCCCACCCCTGTATGCACAGTGCAATGGTGGAGATGCAGATGCATGACAACACTCTAAAGCAGTCTCTAAGAACACAGCCTGCTTTCAGAGGGACTGCACGGCTTGTGCTTCTGCTGAGTGACCAACCTGTGGATCCTGTAACTGCTTCAGCAGTGAAGCCAACTCTGGATTCTGTACTGGACACAAAGTTAAATCTCGGAGACAGAGTTTTTGGTGAAGTAGAAAAGCATAGCTTTATTGCTTTGCCAGGCAAAGGGGGCCACGGCGGGTTGACCCCTCAACACCGTGTGTGTCCCCACCTGGTGGGGGCAGTGAGGAGTTGTAGGGCCATGGTTCAAAGCGGGCAAGGACTTTCCTCTGACCAGTGGGTGGTGACATAGGTGGGAGTCAGCATCTTCAGCCTTCTGGTTGCAGCAGGTCTGGGGTCCACGTGCTTGTGGGCAGCGCACAGTTAACTTCTCCCACCTGGGGGGCTTTCAGTGTCTGCAAAGCAGCTCAAAGATCCTGTGATGTGAACCCCCGAGGGGAATCAGGACCTGCCCCGAGGCTGCGCTGCTGTTTCTCTCCCTGCTCCTCCCTTGTCTCTGGGCCCTCCCTTCCCCGGTTAACATCTGTCTGAACCTCCTGGTGGAACTCAGGGAAGGTCCTGAAGGCTGAATGAAGCCCACTTCCTTAATGAAGAAATGGGGGACTCAGAGAGGCTTCTGTTCCCAGGAGCCCCACAAGGTCCTTCCTGGTTTTCTGAGCTCCTATCACATCTTGCATGATGCACCCTCGTGGCCTTGATAGGGCTGCTCCCATCAGTGAGTCAGTTCAGTCACTCGGTCATGTCCGACTCTTTCTCACCCCATGGACTGCAGCACAACAGACTTCCCTGGCTATCACCAACTCCCGGAGTTTACTCAAACTCATGTCCATCGCGTCAGTGATGCCATCCAACCATCTCATCCTCTGTCGTCCCCTTCTCTTCCCACCTTCAATCTTTCCCAGCATCAGGGTCTTTTCCAATGAGTCAGTTCTTCACATCAAGTGGCCAAAGTATTGGAGTTTCAGCTTCAGCACCAGTCCTTCCAATGGATATTCAGGACTGATTTCCTTTAGGATGAACTGGTTTGATCTCCTTGCAGTCCAAGGGACTCTCAAGAGTCTTCTCCAACACCATGTTCAAAAGCATCAATTCTTCAGTGCTCAGCTTTCTTTATAGTCCAACTCTCACATCCATACATGACTACTGGAAAAACCTTAGCTTCGACTAGACGGGCAGTTGTTGGCAAAATAAAGTCATTGCTTTTTAATATGCTGCCTAGGTTGGTCATAGCTTTTCTTCCAAGGAGCAAGCATCTTTTAACTTCATGGCTGCAGTCACCATCTGCAGTGATTTTGGGGCCCCCCAAATAAAGTCTGCCACTGTTTCCACTGTTTCTCCATCTATTTCCCATGAAGTGATAGGGCCAGATGCTATGATCTTAGTTTTCTGAATGTTGAGTTTTAAGCCAAATTTTTCACTTTCTTCTTTGACTTTCATCAAGAGGCTCTTTAGTTCTTCTTTGCTTTCGGCCATAAGGGTGGTGTCATCTGTATATCTGAAGTTATTGATATTTCTCCTGGCAATCTTGATTCTAGCTTGTGCTTCATCCAGCCCAGCATTTCTCATGATGTACTCTGCATATAAGTTAAATAAGCATGGTGACAATATACAGCCTTGATGTACTCCTTTCCCGATTTGGAACCAGTCTGTTGTTCCATGTCCAGTTCTAAGTGTTGCTTCCTGACCTGCATACAGATTTCTCAAGAGGCAGGTCAGGTGGTCTGGCATTCACATCTCTTGAAGAATTTTTCAGTTTGTTGTGATCCACACAGTCAAAGGCTTTGGCATAGTCAATAAAGCAGAAGTAGATATTTTCTGGCACTCCCAAAGCAGGGGCCAGATACACACCATTCATCTTCAAAGGGAGCATATTTTTTATAAAAGAAAATAACTGGACCTGCTGCTTCAGCTAAATGCTGAGTTGGCTGAGGTCAATCTCTTCCTTCTTAGTAGGTATCCCTATAGGTAGCTATAAAGATCTTGGAATTTCCCCCAGTTTTATCAGTAATAATTTGTTTTGCTTATAATTTGTCCACCTGCTAACAATAATGATCCAAAGAAAACCCCAAACAACTTATCATTCATGAAATTTATGACTAACTGAGATGAAGGACAAAGTAAACAAAACAAAACGTGCTCTATAGCAGCAGGGCAGACCAACCGAGTCAAAACAGCAAAGGCTTGTGTTTCACTTTTTCTTCTGACAAATGTTTGTCTTTGTAAAATTTAAAGTTTCTTGGATTTTGATTTTTTTTTTCAATGGGCAAGGGGAATAAATCCTAACTGTTGTCCACAAATATAGCTCTCTTACCTCTGGGACCAAATCAGTTATTTAAGAAACATTTGATAATTAGGCTTATGGATTGGTTATGCTCATGGAATGAAATACACTGAGCTTAAAGAATGGCTGTGTGATCTTTGCACATGTGTGCATGTGTATATATTAGAACTTTCCACATCTTTACTCTTTCATGGCCTGGCACACATAGAAATTTATAACATGAATTGTCAAATATAACCACAATATCCCAGAGAACTGAGAGATCTCAGAGCTGATTGGAAGTGTCCCAGGTATAAATAATTGTCATAAATGAAAGACAAAAATGAGACATAAAATTTGAAAGCTATTTAGAATACAAATAAAATAGCTTAGGGTGTTTTATTTGATATTTCTTTCAATAATGTCTTTATATTAAAGAATTACATTTATGAAAATATTTTCAGTGATCTCATTTTATATTACATTTTTCAAATAAATAAATAACATACTAGATGACAGTTGACTTTTACTGTCCTTAGGAATAACTCACATATATATATACATATATATGTGTATGTACGTGTGTATGCAAATCACATATACACATACACACTATGTGTATATGACTATACACATATATATGTATAGTCGTGTATCAAAATGTCACATTACTGGAATGAGATGGCATATATTAAAAACTCTAATCAGCTTGTCAAATATTATTCATTAGTAAACAACAGAAGGACATTTTTGGCATAATAACATGGCACCTGTTTTCCAAGTCTGTGGCTTAAAAGCAAGGGTCTTGGGAGGTGAGGTTGAATTTCATCACGATGGCCTATGTGTCATGTTGGTGATAAAAAGTACAGGTACCCATCTTGCCTCTCATAATCCATTTTGTTACCTTGACTTGCATCCATCCAGTACTTGAATGATTACATGAGATGTCTGTCTCACGTGATTGATCATTCATCTGCATATTACTAATTTTCCCATACATCTCAACAGAAGCTTCTCTTAGCCCTTCATCTCATCCCCCCTAAAATGGACCAGAGAGACCATTTGTCCCTTGCATTTCAGATGATAGAGCCCTCCTCCCAGCTCCTAAGTGTCAGAGAGGACATCTCAGCATGGCATTTAATCATCTTCACACACACACACACACAGGCACAATTTCAGCTCTGAAAGCAAGCAGCCTGGGCCTCTGAGAACTGACCAAGGGAAGGAGGACCAGCATGGAGATCAGCCAGGCCTGCTCTCATGTCCTTAGGATCTCAGATAAACTAGTCTTAGTGGAGTATCACAAAAGCAGTTTTCACACCCAAAACTGAATGCTAAGTAAAAAAACAAAACAAAACAAAAAAAAAACCTCTCTGAAACTATTTTCTCCAAGTTGTAGTCAAAACTTTGTATTTATTGTTAAATGTTTCATAATTTTTCTTAACACTTTTGTCAATTTAAAAGTCTTATATTATTCTGATCTCGTTGTTGTTTAGTCACTAAGTAGTGTCTGACTCTTTTGCAACACTGTGAACTGTAGCCTGCCAGGCTCTTTTATCCATGGGATTTCCCAGGCAAGAATACTGGAGTGGGCTGCCATTCCCTTCTCCAGGGAATCTTCCTGACCCAGGGATAGAACCCACATCTCCTGCATGGGTAAGAGAATTCTTTACCACTGAGCCACCAGGGAAGTCCATTATGATCTCATACTTACTTTTAAATCTTGGATAATTTAAACATTCAATCAAATAATGGCTTCAACAGAAAATTCCATCTTTAATATGAATAAAATAGCTCCTTACTTTCCAACCTTCACACAGAATATGTATCACTTTATATTTATTTATCTGGGTTCTCGAGATTGCATGATTAAAGAACTGATCATAACAATTCTCCATATTTGATTCATATGTTACCTATAACCATATTCTCTGGTTTGTTGTAAGTAGCTGCTTGAACAATGACAGTCATGTTAATTTCAATTAATTTATTATTCTTAACATTCGCCTCTGAACTTAGCAGTTCCATTTCAATTATTTATATTGCATACTTTTTGCACATATCACTTTGGGTTTGTTCATTTTTTCCTTCTTTTCTGCAGACTTCTAATTGGTGATTTTTCAAAACCAAAGTCATAAATTCCTTAGAAAGCTGTGGGTTGAGTCTTTGATTCTTCCTTGCAATTAGAGTGGAGATACCTGCTTTGGGATGAAATGCAGTTCCCCACCGCCTAGTGCTTTCTCACTTGCTCATCGTTTCTCCCACCCCACCACTGATGTTCTGTCCTTGAACAGATTGCAAAGATAAGTGAGACTTCCAATGCAATATATTTTTTTTTTGCCTCTGGGATAAAAAGAACAGTGGATGGAGTTGTAGGGCACTGGAGTGTGAGAGAATGCAGGTGAGATGTGAGTCGACCCGGCTCCACGGACTGGCAGCTCGGACGGGTCCCCTTTCCGCTCTCGGTCACTCACCGGCAAAGGCAAAGTGGTGTGTTGACAACCATTTAGTTCGCGCACAGTTCTGGATGTGAGGGTCCCATAGACGGTGGCGGGTCCACTCTACAGGTCTGACTGTGTGAGGAACTCTGTGGAGAGCCCACAGCAGGTGGACACAGGGCACTGAACCCCGCACCTCCCCATCGGATGGGAGCCATGCTGCCTTCGCCTCCAGGCGCCATGTGCCTGAAGTTTCTTCTGGCACAAGCAGTGATTCTGAAACCACATCTGCAACTCCCCAAAACCTTCGCCAGACAAAGCAATCACACGTTCAAGAAAGTGGGCTGGGTTGAGACCACACTCTGTGCCCGCAGGAATTACTCCCACATACAGTCAGCCGCTGGGTCCAACACCCGACTCCATTGAGAAGGTATAATACAGGCGTTTAACACGCCATCAAAAACTGAATTCCCTAACAACTTAATTTTAGCCCCTAGCTTCTCACTGGCCGGGTTCTTTTTAAACCGTAATGACTGAATTACAGAATGCTGATTAAATACACAGTTCATTAGAAGTATACTGTTCACACATTTACCTTGTAAGTAACCAGTGTTAAATGAAGTCTTTTATCCTCTTCGGATCATTGTTGACTAATGTTTAATTTTGAATACACACGTATGAATTCCTCAGCTCTCTCACATCTTTAGTTAGCTGTAGAAATCTGAAAACTGCCTCAGAAAAATTTGGCTTTAAAAAAAAAAAAGCCTGCAATAATTTCTGGATGTATTTGTTTTCAAATAATCCTCATGGATTACCAACTGCTCGGTAATTTTAGGTGATTCATAAAAATCACCCATACAATAATTTTCATCTTTAAATCAATTATACAAATGAGAAAAAAGTGCATGCTTTCCAAATTGTGCCTTTATAAAAAGCATATATTGGAAAGAGATGACTGGTTTGGAGGCTTCTAAGTGAACATTTTTAATCTAAAGCTGGATTGTGAGTCTTGATCTCACAGTTAAGGGCCGTTTCTGAGAACATGGAGCCATGGGAAGTTCTTTCAGCCTGAGGTGACCTTAAATAAAGTGTCACTAGAAGAGAACCTCATTGTCTAAGGCAGGTGGTTCCGGAGGTGGGTTCAAATCACATGGCATTAATGGAGGGGTATAAAGTCTTGTATTTTATGCAATAAATGAATAAATGTATTTATAAATAAATTATTATAATTATTATAAATGAATAAATGTATGCAATAATATATTTTATGCAAAAATGAATCTGTTTTCTTATCTGCAAAGAACCATTGCTTTCAGGATTTTTCTCTATTTTTTTAAATTGCAGTGTATTTGCTTTATAATGTTGTGTTAGTTCCTGCTGTATAACAAAGTGAATTAGCTGTACATATCCATATATACCCTTCCTCTTGGACCTCCCTCCCACACCCCCACCCTCTCCTCTAGGTCATCCCAGAGCACTGAGATGAGCTCCCTGTGCTACACAGCAGTTCCCACTGAGAAAACCATAATTCAAAAAGACACACGTACCCCTAAGTTCACTGCAATAGCTTACTTACAATAGCCAAGACACGGAAGCAACCTAAATGTCCATCGATAGATGAATGGGTAAATAAGATGTAGTACATACATACAGTGGAATACTCGGTTCAGTTCAGTCACTCAGTCATGTCCGACTCTGCGACCCCATAAACTGCAGCACACCAGGCTTCCCTGTCCATCACATACATCAAGTTGGTGATACCATTCAACCATCTCATCCTTTGTAGTCCCCTTTTCCTCCGGCCTTCAATCTTTCCCAGCATCAGGGTCTTTTCTAATGAGTCAGTTCTTCACATCAGGTGGCCAAAGTATTGGACCTTCAGCTTCAGCATTAGTCCTTCCAATGAATATCTAGGACTGATTTCCTTTAGGACTGACTGGTTTGATCTCTTTGCAGTCCACAGGATTCTCAAGAGTCTTCTCTAAAATCCCAGTTCAAAAACATCATTACTCAGTCATAAAAAAGTAATGAAATTGGTTCATTTAGAGTGATGTGGATGGATCTATTTTTTTCTACTTAAAAAAAATTTTAAAGTATGTTAACACATTTATAGGTGACTTAGAAAATACAGAACAAACTATATATAGTTCCACTACACGTATTGCAATTATTTTTTTTTTTTTTTTTTTTTTTTTGCAATTATTTTTAAGTAGAGAAATTAAGACTTTAAGTTGGGACTTCAATATCAAACTCGCAAAAATTAATAGACAGAAATGTAGAAAAGTATAGTAGACCTGATAAGCGCTATGAATCAATTCAACATAATTGAGATTGATACAATTTTCACCCAACAGTAAGATACAAATTTTATTCAGCTTCCATAGATTTTAAACTAGGAGGCCCAGGAACATATCCAATAACAGAAAACAAGGTGCAAAAATTTTGCAGTCTAAAGGTATTGAAATCATACTGAGTCTGTTCTCTTATCACCGTGGAATCATGTTAGAAATAAAATATCAAAAGATACTTGAAAATAACCCATATAAACCCCATGTGACAATTACCAAGAGAGGTCTTTGACTTAGACATTGAAAACCTCAAAAAAGTTAAAAGAATGAAAAAACCCAGAGAGGGTTGGATCTATTCCTTTTTAGTGCAAAAAGTGTAGGTGCCAAGAAAGCAGGTCTGGTCACTGGGGAGCATCTGCCCATGAGGTCACTGCTGCCGACTCTCCACAAAGCTGCCCGCGCTCCGGTTGGGAGGTGTTTCAGACAGTTAGCTTTCACGTTAGAACAGAAGGGCTTCCTGGGCAGCCTTGTCCTCCTTGTGGTTAATTCCATCACTCAGCAGACAGAGCTCCCCCGGCTCTGGACCTTCTGCTGCCAATGTTGGAGACCACAAACACTTCTACCGGCCACCTATTTTGGTGACCTCCTGGGGTCAACATGAGCCTTTGATAAAACTGGACACCAGGCCAGCCTGGCGGGAGAAACTCAGAAAAATGCACGAACCTCTGAACACTCACCTGTGCCCACAAGAACACATGACTGTGCTCTGCACACGGGAAAAGTGATTCTGCAGAAACCTAGAGGTTTGTCTTCTCCTCCCATCGTGAACCAGTCCTTGACTCCATACCCTCCACCCCATGCATCAGATTTCACATTACACTGATTTACTGATGAGCTGGGTTTTTTTCATAACCACTTGACAGTGCCAACTAACTCCAATTTTTTTTTAAGATGAGACTGTTAGTGACAACATACTTTCCTCTCTATTTCTGGCTCTTGTTCTACCACCTGCATTGGAAAACTATTTTAAGAGACAACATCCAAGAAGACAACATCCAAGTGTGCAATCACTTATGCTGCTTACCCCCCGTGACATGCATGCTATTGTTTTCCAATGCTTTAGTTTTAGCTTAACCCTACATTAAACATTTTAATTCTTTTACTGTCATTATGTTCATATTTGCTATTTTCCTTGTGCATCTTTTTTTTCTCTGGCATCAAGGATGTTTCTTCAAGATTGTTCTATTTTGTAAAGTACTTATCTTTTGGAAGTAATTTTAGTGAGGACTATTCTGGGTATGTATAGGTGAAAGAAAAGTTCTAGAAAATGCATAGTATTTGAAATATAGTTTTAGCATATATTCAATACTAGTTAGACTAGTTAGGCAATTATGTTTTTTAATGACTTGATGATGTTTCAGTTTTCTGCTTTTAAAAAGCCAGCTGTCAGCCTGTCATTCCACCAGAGGTGATGTTTCAACGTTTCTGTTTTTGCTTGCTTCTCTCTCTTTTGAAAAGTAGTTTGTTGAATATGTCATAAATTTCACCCATTTTAATGCACAACCAATGAATTTTTATATATACAGTGATATAGACATTTCCACTATCTTATAGTAGACTTTCCATCATCCTATTGACAGTAACTCCACACTCCTGCACACGGACCCAGATAATTCCTGAACCACTTGGGTTTCTCTCCATTCGCCTGTTTGGAGATGTCACATAAATAGATTCACAGCCCATGCGTTGTTTTGTTTCCAACTTTCTTCTGAGTCTTATGTTTTTGAAGTTCATTCATGTTGCACTTCATATACTTCACGTTCTTCTATTGGCAATATTTTCATTGTATGTCTTTATCACCTCTTGTTTTTCCATTTAACCAGTTAGAGGACATTTGGGCTGTTTCCATTTTTGTTTATTACGAATAATGCCACTAGGAGTGTTTCCCAGGTGGCTCAGTGGTAAAGAATCTGCCTTCCAAGCAGGAGATGTGCTTCAATCCTTGGATCAGGAGGACTCCATGGAGAAGGGCATGGCAACCCACTCCAGTAGTCTTGCCTGAGAAATCTCACAGACAGAGGAGGCTGGAGGGCTATAGTCCATGGGGTCACAAAAGAGTCGGACAGGACCGAGCAATGAAACAATAGCAATGTTGCTAGGAATGCTTGTGGACCAGTTTTCGCACGGACATATATTTTCATTTCTCTTGACCATGTACCTAAAAGTCTAACTTCTGAGTCGAAGGGTACTCTGTACCTTAAAAAGCTGCCAACCTGTCCTCCCAAACAATTGCATCATCTTGTATTCCCATGAGCAGGGCATTAGGCCTCGGTGTCTCTACATCTTGTCCAACACTGGGCATTTTCTCTTTTTACATTATTGCCTTTAGGGTGAGTGACAAATGATATCTCATTATGATTTTATTTCCATTTCCCTAATGACTAATGATGTTGAATGGTTTTTCATATGCTGATTGGCCTTTGGTATATATTCTTTAGAGAAATGTCTATTCAACTCCTCTGCCCATTATAAATTATTTGTCTTTTTATCTTGAATTATAAGCTTTTAAAAAATTCAGAACACAATCCCATCATCAGATATATGATTTCAAAATATTTTTTTTTCTCCTAGTCTTTGTGTTTTTTTCACCTTTTTATGGTGTCCTTTGAATCACAAAATTTTTAGTTTTAAGTCCAGTTTGTCCATTTTAAATTTTATGGCTCATGTTACAGTCATCAAGACAGTATGGTACTGGCACAAAGATAGAAATATAGATCAATGGAACAAAATAGAAAGCCGAGAGATAAATCCACGTACCTATGGACACCTTATCTTTGACAAAGGATGCAAGGATATACAATGGAAAAAAGACGACCTCTTTAACAAGTGATGCTGGGAAAACTGGTCAACCACTTGTAAAAGAATGAAACTAGAATACTTTCTAACACCATACACAAAAATAAACTCAAAATGGATTAAAGATCTAAATGTAAGACCAGAAACTATAAAACTCCTAGAGGAGAACATAGGCAAAACACTCTCCGACATAAATCACACCTGGATCCTCTATGACCCACCTCCAAGAATATTGGAAATAAAAGCAAAAATAAACAAATGGGATCTAATGAAACTTAAAAGCTTTTGCACAACAAAAGAAACTATAAGCAAGGTGAAAAGACAGCCTTCAGAATGGGAGAAAATAATAGCAAATGAAGAAACAGATAAAGGATTAATCTCAAAAATATACAAGCAACTCCTGCAGCTCAGTTCCAGAAAAATAAACTACCCAATCAAAAAATGGGCCAAAGATCTAAACAGATGGTTCTCCAAAGAAGGCATACAGATGGCTAACAAACACATGAAAAGATGCTTAACATCACTCATTATCAGAGAAATGGAAATCAAATCCTCAATGAGGTACCATTACACACCAGTCAGAATGGCTGCTATCCAAAAGTCTACAAGCAATAAATGCTGGAGAGGATGTGGAGAAAAGGGAACCCTCTTACACTGTTGGTGGGAATGCAAACTAGTACAGCCACTATGTAGAACAGTGTGGAGATTTCTTAAAAAACTGGAAATAGAACTGCCATATGACCCAGCAATCCCACTCCTGGGCATACACACCAAGGAAACCAGATCTGAAAGAGACACGTGCACCCCAACGTTCATCACAGCACTGTTTATAATTGCCAGGACATGAAAGCAAACTAGATGCCCATCAGCAGACAAATGGATAACTAAGCTATGGTATATATACACGATGGAATATTACTCAGCCATTAAAAAGAATTCATTTGAATCAGTTCTAATGAGATGGATGAAACTGGAGCCCATTATACAGAGTGAAGTAAGCCAGAAAGATAAAGACCAATACAGTATACTAATGCATATATATGGAATTTAAAAAGATGGTAACGATAACCCTATATGCAAAACAGAAAAAGAGACACAGATGTACAGAACAGACTTTTAGACTCTGTGGGAGAAGGCAAGGGTGGGATGTTCATAGAGAACAGCATTGAAACAAGTTATACTATCAAGGGTGAAACAGATCACCAGCCCAGGTTGGATGCATGAGACAGGTGCTCAGGGCTGGTACACTGGTAAGACCCAGAGGGACAGGATGGAGAGGGAGACGGGAGGGGGGATCGGGATGGGGAACACATGTAAATCCATGGTTGATTCATGTCAATGTATGGCAAAAACCACTACAATATTGTGAAGTAATTAGCCTCCAATGAATAAAAATAAATGGGGGAAAAAAACACAAAAAAGAAAAAAAAATTTTATGGCTCATATTATCAGTGTCATATCCAAGAAAGTATTGCCTAAACCAAACGCATGAGGGCTTCCTGTTTTTTCCCAAGAGTTTGATATTTTTAGATCTTACACTTAGTTCTATGATCCATTTTGAGTTAACTTTTGTGCATGGTGTGAGGTAGGGTTCATATACATCTTGTGTATAGATGCCCAACTATCACATCATCATAGTACCCTGAACTTTTGGGTACTGTGTGCTCAAAGCTTAAGTGGGTCTGAGAATTCTTTGTGGCAATGAAGTGAGGTTTGCTAAAGGGTGTAGGCCAGGTATCCCTGCACCTGTGTGCTACAAGGACAGACTAATCCCCACAAAGATGGTGAGCAAGCTTACTTCATGGAATGGTTGACACACAGCACCTAGCACATACATGTCAAACAGAAGAGTGAGAACATGTTTCCTCTATGGAATTGCAGTTTTAAAAATCTTTGTCCCAAGATAGTGTAGACATCTATCTACAATTTCTTTGGGGAGAAAAATATGTATGTGGTGGGATGGTGGGGGGGGGAATATGTTTAACATATCAGTTTACTTGGGGTTAGTTTTTTCTAATAATATGATAAAAGATCTTTTTTCTCCTCAAATGATGACTTCAGAAGTAATTTTGAATACTCTTTCTGTTGTGTGGTATGTTTGTGGAAGAAAAAATTTCACCACAATATGTAAGGTGAGTACACTTTAATCATGTCATATTCAGGGCTGTGTTATTATGAAGTCGACCGATATAAACAATTTTCTGTCTGTACTAATGCAGAATGCACAAAAATCAAGAACAGTAAAATTTATATATGATGGGCCATAGTACAACCAGAAAAGTCCTGAAAAGTCATGGACTCATTACTTCTTATTATGTATGTATCCCTAACCACCTCCCATTAAAAACCAACAAAACCAGAACATGAGAACTTAATTTTCCCACCATTTGAGAACTGTGAGTGGCCAGAGGAGCTCCAATATCCTACTGAGTTATACTGGATTTTTTATCACATCTTGAGGGCAAGGTGTCTTGTGTGTGTGCTCAGTTGTGTCCTAATTTTTGAGATCTCATGGACTGTAACTGCCAGGTTCCTCTGTCTATGGAGTTTTCCAGGCAGTAATACTGAGCGGATTACCATTTCCTACTCCAGGGGATCTTCCTGACCCAGGACTCCATCCCCGTCTCTTGTGTCTCCTAGATTGGCAGGTGGGTTCTTTAGCACTACACCACTTGGGAAGCCCCACAAGCTGGTGAACTGCATCCTTATACATACTGAAGTAATTTTGGCTCTTTTAAAATAGACTGTTAACTATGTTACCAATAGTAAACTTTTCAACTCTATTTTAGTATCTGCTGATGTTACTCGTGTTACTTATATGTTGGAATATATTCTGAAAAATTCTCAGACAAGGAGCAGGGAGAGAGATGCCAAAGGAAAACGCAAGATCTCCAGTTGTCTGGGACGTTAAAGAGGATAAACTGTCCTGTGCTTTGGTTGGAACCTGGAGTCTCTGCTCTGGAAGAGGAGTGGGAGGATAAGCATCCCTAATTACTTTTATGTTGGAAAACTTGCTTTCTTCAGCCAGCAGAGTGCATTTTTGGCATATTTTTTAATGTAGTTTTTTTGAGCTTTGCAGTTTATGGAAATCCTACCCACATTCTGCAAACAGATTGGCTTCTGGTATTTGTTGCTGATGCAAAATTACCCCCACTTTCTTTGTTTTCACAGGTAGTTTAGTGTGAAGTTGGTTTTGACTACATATCAGGCAGAAGCCACTTTAAACTGGAAAAGGATTCACATTTGGTGCCAAAACAACCACTGGGCATTCACTGATAAATTATTTGCTTTCTAATGAGTTATACAAAATGAAAATGACTTCATTTTAAAGTGAAACACATTTATTATAGAACAGCACTTTATAAAAACATATTCCCTTGGTTTCTTATCCTCTATCCTGGGCTTAAGAATGTTCTTATTTATTTTGTTAAAATCGCAGGGAAGAAACCCTCCATCAGTATTGAAACGAGATTTATAATAAAACAGAGCAGGTATAAGTTTTGACACGTTCAATGCAGACACATTTCTCTTTGCCTGTGTCTCAACTCTAATCAGGATCCTTTGTTGAACAATGAAAGATGGGTCAAGCCCACTATTTTGTAAGCATGTGCACATCCAGAGCCTTCATAATATTAGTTAAAATCAATGTGCTGCTTTTTTAATTATTGCTCATGGTACAAAGCAGGGAAGGCTCATTTAGGAACAGATCGATATTGGAAAGGGATTGGTAGATGGCAGAGCAGTACATCAGGCTGCTTGATGTAAAAATCATTGGGTCTGTTCTGCGGTGGTTTAGGGTTATCAGTCTGGTTAGCCTCCAGCTGGTGGGGGGCAAGGTAATAGGTGAGCTTTCCAGGAGCCAGCACCCCTGCCGGGTCTGCAGAAGGAGCTGCTACCCGGCACGTGGCATCCCACACACATGTTCAAAACAGAGACTGTTAGGACCACAGGGCTCTGCCTGGCGTGTATTGATCATGTGCAGCAAAGTTTGGACAGTAGTTGGGGAGTCATCTACTGTATTCTTCTTTGAGTGGATATATATATTTTTAAAGCTCCTGGATTTTGATGGCCAGGTAGATGATCACTTGCTCTGAGGGCAACATATATGTGCAAATAGGCAGCTAGTTCTCTGGTAGAAATGCGTGTGTGTGCGGAGGAGACAGGGGAGCAAGGAGTGGGTGGAAATTTCCACCTCGGGCAGGGCCAGTGCAGCTGGACCACGTGGGCACCACCCTGCACTTCTAGTTCCTGTTTTTGTCTCACACGTTGATACAGAAAGCATGCTGATGGAGCAAAACATCCCATAAATGCACACGCTGTCGTGACTGCAACGCTGCAGTCCACACGGCAGGGGTTCTAACCCCGCTCCTCTTAGCAGACGTTACTTTTTCCGATGGAGACTAACTAGACTACGGAGTCACTGATATAGCTGAGTTGTTTCAGATAAGAGGATTATGCCACGTTTGTACCTGTTTTGATTAATATTATTTTAAATCAGTGGCGGATGCTTCAGGGAGTAATGTTATGGTGAGGTTAGACCATGCGTTGGGAGGACGCTGCGTAGCTTTGATGGCAGAGAGAGAGAGGAGGGGGCGGGGAGGCTCAGGGGGTGATGCACAGCGGGGAGGCTGGGAGGCTGCGGAGAAGGCTGGGGGTGGGGGGAGGTTGGAGGGGAGTCTCAGAGGGAGGCGCTGAGTTGGGGGGGAGCTGGGGGGGAGGCTGAGGGGGAAGGCTCGGGGGGGAGGCCGGGAGGAGGCTCTGGGGGAAGCTCTGGGGGAGGCCGGGGGGAAACGCTGAGGGAGGAGGCTGGGGGGAGGCTCAGTGGGGACGTTGAGGGAGGAGGCTCTGGGGAAGGCTGGGGGAGGTTGGAGGGGAGTCTCAGAGGGAGGCTCTAGGGGGGATCTGGGGGGGAGGCTGAGGGGGAAGGCTCTGGGGGAGGCTGGGAGGAGGCTCTGGGGGAGGTTGAGGGAGGAGGCTCTGGGGGAGGCTCTGGAGGAGGCTCTGGGGGAGGCTCTGGGGGAGGTTGAGGGAGGAGGCTTTGGGGGGTGAGGCTCAGGGGGCAGGTTGAGGCGATGATGTGGGGGCTGCATTCCAGGGGGCAGCCCCTGAGAAGGCGCTGGTGACACCTGCGCCCCCATCTGGCCATCTGGGGAGGCTCACCTGTGTGGCCAGCCCTCCACCTGGTCCTGGGCTCGAGCTCACCACTGACAGGATTGATTTCCAGTCAGCACTGACCCAAGCTTGATTGACAAACCTCCTACTTTTTTTTTTTTTTCACATTTTAATGATTGTGTGCTCTTTATTTTAATTTTTTTTCTTTGACTAATCATTTGACTGATCAACTAGCTTGACATTGACTCCTGGCCAACATTAAAAGTAATTTTAAAAAAATTAAGAGACTAAGGTCAGGTATTTGGGCAAAATAGAAAAATCATAAACCCCTGAAAGAAGATTTGCTATGTTGATATGTATGTGTATACATAGATACACACAATATTTGGAATGTCTACGGGAAACTTTCACACATTATGGTTCATAATTTTACATTAAGCAGTGAAATGCGAAGAATACATATAACAGCTTTGGTAAAATATGTAAATAAGTATCAGCAAATAAAACACAAGGATAAAAATGCAGCAGTGTTCCTACTTTAAGGGATTCTAATACAGCCCATAGGTTCACAAACATTCGGACATTACTGAGTGAGCATGCAAGTGGTATGTAATGTAAAAGATAAAAGTTATGAATATATATTAGTGAAAGTGAAGCCATGTCCAACTCTTTACAACCCCACGGACTGACTATAGCCTACCAGGCTCCTCCATCCATGGGATTTTCCAGGCAAGAATACTGGAGTGGGTTGCCGTTTCCTTCTCCAGGAGATCGTCTCGACCCAGGGATTGAACCCAGGTCTCCTACATTGTAGGCAGACGCTTCACCATCTGAGCTACTGCTTAATCTGTTTCAAAAAAACTTTTTTTGTCTTTCAAAATACTCATCACAAATTGCATTTAAATGTCGATCTCCTCTAATACAAGCAATTAATCCATGTTAAATGGGAGTTCCCTCTCTCTCTCTCTGTCTCTTGTTTTTTGCCCCGTATTTTTTGCCATCCATATTTAACATGTACATATATTAATAGAATATATATATATTAGCTTAGACATCTAGCTGTCTCTTTTCATGTGTGTATGCAGTCTATCTCTTCCTTTCAATTTACCTAAGAACTTACTTCAGAAAATGAAAAACTACCTGAATGATGAGCCTTTCAGCCTCACACTGAGGTGAAATGGTTTAATAGATCACTACTGTGATAGAATTTTGATTTATCTTTTTATTAGAAATACTTTATAAGATGTAATACCAGGTTACACTAAGATCTGTTCCAAGCAAAGGTAGAATATGAAAGAGTAACTAAATTTTTATAAAAACTTGACAGGAAACACCTTCATTTAGTTGAATTTACATGGTGAAAAATTTTAAAAAAGACAGATGGTAGAAGCCATCACATTCATGATAGATTTGGAAGTAACACCAGACACAATACGAGAGGCATAGTTTTGACAATCAAATAGAATTATTAAAGCAACAAATTTGAAACTATTGAAGAAGTTAAATTAAGTCATTTATGTGTGACACCCTAACAAAATTACTTATCATCCAATGTTTATCAAGTGCCAACCACTCATGAAGCACTGTAGCAGCATAGTCATACATGGGGCTTACAAGCTAGTGAAATTTCTACCACACAAAAAATAATTCTCTATGTGCACTTCCAACAATCTGCTGAACCAAGATTGCATAAAAATATTCTTAGTACGAATCCCTAACAATGTTAAATAAACTGCTAAATAAAGTTACTTTAACTGTCAGATCTTATAAAAATATACCAACAACAGAGAACTAAGAATCAAGTCATCAGTGTGAAAGACGATGCTAGAACCCATGGTGGAGGTAGAGATGGTGGAGGTGATGGACATGGTGATGGTCAAAATGGTGGATGACGTGGTGGTTATTATGTAGAATTCATCGCCTGTAATGACACAGAAGCTAAAGTCTTTAGCTTGCTGATGTAGAAAGCTGGAAATGGTATTAGTACAAGACTTTTTGCCAGAGCCCTTGGAAGGTTACTTTTATTAACTTTATTAAAAGTTTTGACCAGAAAAACTGTATAGCAACTGACTCAGAGAATCCACAAAGAATTTTTATACTTTTTCCAGGCTGATGGTGAACATCAACCAGAGGATTCTCCTAAGAATTAAATTCATGGATCTGTATTTCTCATGGGTTGGTTGGGTATTAGCATTCTACTCATCAAGTGGAGAAAATATGATGATGTGGGGCTACTAATAACCTCATATGATCAAGTTTAAAAATTTTTGTGAGGTATATTTGCACAATTCAGACTACACAATTTATACAGAAAAAGCAGCCCCCTTTACAGATGAAAATACAGTCAAAATTGAAAAACTCACTAGAAATCAGTATAACACAAGATCCCAGAGACACAACCAATAGCATTTAAAAACATATAAAAACACATACCTTTAGGTTGTATCTCCTTAAAGTTGAGTTGAAGAGAGTTGAAGGGACTCTCAAGAGTCTTCTCCAACACCACAGTTCAAAAGCATCAAATTCTTTGGTGCTCAGCTTTCTTTATAGTCCAACTCTCACATCCATACATGACTACTGGAAAAACCATAGCTTTGACTAGATAGACCTTTATTGGCAAAGCTATGGTTTTTCCAATATTTAAAATAACTTTATTCAGAAGAGAATCCCACTCCCATTGCTTCTTTCAACATTATACTAGAGATTTTAGGCAAGAAAAAAAAAATAAATAAAAGCATCCATATGGAAAACTGTGATGTGAAACCTTGAGGACAACATGATCATTTAAGGAGAAAATTCAGTGGAGTCTGCTGAAAAGTAACTAGAACTGACTGGTAATATTGGTAAGGTTGCAGGATAAAAGATCAATATACAAAAATACATTGAATTTCTACATACTAGTAGTGAACAGTTGATAATTGAAATAAAAATGTCATTCACAATAGGATCAACAATGAAAAAATTTTTAGGGATAAATTCAACAAAAGATGCACAACACCTGTGCCCTGAAAAGGCTGATGAGAGAAATTGACAAAAAATTTGAAAAAATAGTTATACAATGTTCATGCATCAGAAAAGCCAATGTGCTTAAGATGCCGATTCTCCTCAAATTGATTTACAGATTCAACCCATTGCCAGTTAAAATCCCATGAGACTTTTTGTAGAAATCAATAAATTGATTCTAAAATTCATATGGAAGTGCATAGGACCTAAAACAACTTCTATAAAGAAGAAATAAGTTGAAATATTAACTCATTTCAAGCCTTATGAAGTCAACTTAACTAAGACAGTGACATACTACTGTCAGGATAAACAAAAGATAGAACAGAATTTGTTGTTGTTCAGTTGCTAAGTTGTGTCTGACTCTTTGCCACCCCATGGACTGCAGCACACTAGGCTTCCCTGTCTTCCACTATCTCCTGGAGTTTGCTCAAACTCATGTCCATTGATTTGGTGATGACATCCAGTCATCTCATCTTCTGTTGTCCCCTTCTCCTCCTGCCCTCAAGTTTTCCCAGCATCAGGGTCTTTTCCAATGAGCTGACTTTTGGCATCAGGTGACTGAAGTATTGGAATATCAACATTTTAGGAATCAGTGAACCAAAATTGATGGGAATAGGCGAATTTAATCCAGATGACCATTACAGAATGGGATACTTGCACCATTTGATGGAGAAGGAAAGATGCACATCAGTGCTCTGTCCTAACTGCATGAATAACATCCCAGAACAAACGTAGGCGAAGCAGGCGCTAAGTGAGGCCAGCAAGGTCAGTGCAGACATCAAGGAGCCCTGTCCCCTCTGGGCACATGGCTCATGGAGGGACATGCAGAGCAGATGGAATGGCATTGAGAAACTGATAAATACAAGAATCTCCTGGCCATCCCAGAATTATCCACATCCCATCAACAACTCTGGGATGTAGGTAAACAATATTATGAGAAAGCTAGCTACTTAAATACAAATAGTAGAATAAAAGAAGGTAAATTAATTAGCTTAGTAACCAAGCCAAGAAGTTAAAATGAGAACAGAGTAAACCCAAAAGGATTAAAGAAATAATTAGCTTAAGAACAGAAAATAGTATTGAATAGGGAACAAAAATAAAATGGAAAGGATCAAGCTAAGCAAAACGTGTTCTTTCAAATAAATGATAAATTGGGCATGTTTGTTTTTAAAAAGAGAGAAAAGGCCCACAAAAATATGCATATTGGATTATAAAGGGAATATGTAATGACAGTGGAAAGCTTTAACAATTAAAAGAAAATATAATTATATTATTAATAATATAATTACAGCTAATTAATTATATATAAAAATATATATTCTGTATAAAGTTAATTATATGTATTTTACATGTATATATAAAGTTTATCTGTATAATCATTATATATAAAGTTTATATATAGCCTTTATATATAAAGAACTTTGTGTATATTATATAAGGAACTCATTACATATAAAACATTTTATGATGTATATATAATATCAATTTCATATAATTTAATATATATTTTTTAGAAAAATGGGCGTTAACAAAGCTGATGCTGATTTTTGACTAACAGAAGTAGGATTTTGATTTTCTGTATATTTAATATGCTTCACTGTTGTTTAGTCGCTCAGTCGTGTTTGCCTGTGACCCCACGGACAGTAGCACACCAGGTTCCTCTGTCTTTGGTATTTGCCAGGCAAGCACACTGGAGTGGGCTGCCCTTTCCTTCTCCAGGGGATATTCCGAACCCAGGGATTGAACCCAGGTTTCCCACGTCACAGGCTGATTCTTTACTGCTGAGCCACAGTGGAAGCCGAATATGCTTTATACTTAATTTTTAAAATTATTTTTAGTGACTATTTAATTAAGTTATTTTTAAAGAAGAAAACCAGAATTTCTCACAGGAATGCTGCTCGGGTATGTCACGGCAGTGTCTCCCCAAGTGAGCGTGGGGTTCTGGGAAGCGGGGGCTTCAGTCTTAGTGAGGGGGCGAGCACGCGGAGGGTGGGCAGGTAGAAACCTGGGCGGAGAGGGCAGGTGTCGGGCAGGTCAGAGCAGGGGCTCTAGAGCGGAGGAAGCCGGCGTGGACGGCACACCTCAGGGCCAGGGCGCAGTTTTAGGAAACCTGCCTGACATGTCCCCTCTTCCCTTCGCTGACTCATCCTCCAGGGCTGCCTGCATTTTCTGTGCTCTGACTTCTGCTTTAGGAAAAACTGCACCCCTGAGATGCTGCCCGCCAAGGTGTCCCGGGAGGACCAGTCTCCCCCTTGCCAGCTGCATGACCACCAGTGGGCTCACCATCCTAGCAGGCATCTGCCCTCCTGGGCTTGGGGGCCCTACAGGCACAGAGAAGAGCTGGTCCGGGCTCCTGGGCCACGGAGGATCTCAGTACTTGCAGAACTCCTCTCCCCAGCTACACCCTTATTGATATCGCCATTTATCACCAAGGAGGTGTAACATCTTGAAACAAGTTGCCCAGGTCACACAAGGACTGCAGAGGCAAGACTTGAACCACACAGTTTGCCCTTAGGAGTTTTCGTGCCTGAAAGGGAACAGGGCATTAGGCAACCACCACTGTAACTGGTGGCCTGTTTACTATTATTAGTTTTTCCATTGTAATGCACCTCAGAATTTCCGGAGAAAGCTCGTTAGACTACAGGCTTGCAGTCTGGCTGATAAGGTTTGGCTCCACAAAGAACATGGAAGCTTGTGAGGACTGAGGGGCTCGTTGCCGCTCTGATGTTGCACTTTTATTGTTGGGGGCCTGGAGCTTCTCTCTGTAGCTTTGGTGGCATGTGGACTGATGCAGTATTGAATTGTGAGGAGTAACCCCTATTTTAGCCTTGATGAGAGGGTATATCTCACTATAATCGCCTAGAGCGAAAATAAAAAGAAAAGAAAAAACAGCTGGAATGATTTGATTAGCAAAATAAATAACATAATATTGGATTGCAACCAAAAATACAAAATAAATATTCATGGCTATATACTGGCTTCACTGGTGGCTTAGTCAATAAAGAATCCACCTGCAATGCAGGGGATCCAGGATATGTGGGTTTGATACCTGGTCAGAAAGATCCCCTGGAGAAGGGCATGGCTTCCCACTCCAGTATTCTTGCCTGGAGAATCCCACGGGCAGAGGAGCCTGGTGGGCTACGGTTCACGGAGTCGTCACTTAGTGACTAAACCACCACCTCTGCCATGTGACTGTATGTTGATACAATACGTGACTAAAACATTAACAAATGGGGAGGAAGGGGTCAACATCACATGTGGAAGAATTCCGAATTGTCTCTGTGGAGATTCTGTCTAAGGAAGTGGAGAGTGAGCCCCACTGCTTAGGTGTGGGCTTTTAAATAACTCAGCACGCCAAGAAGGAAAGCAACAGCAGCTTCGTGGTGCGTGGATCCGACAAGCACCAGTCTGCCCGCTGGTCCAGGGCAGCATCAAAGATGATACGGCGTGTGGGTGGGATGCATCTTGATGTGAGGTGATGGAGATGGTGTATACGCTCTGGTCCTCCTTTCCCCAAATCCCTATTATCAGGGGAGGGGCAATAAAGGGCGAGGAGATGAAGAGGTAAAACTATTATGGATAGAATAAGCTACAAAGATGTATTGTATATATTATGTCATAATATATAATAATAGCAATATATTATGCCATATTAAATGTTATATTAGATATCAATAGATACTGATAGATAACACAGATATAAGCAGAGTATAACCTTTAAAAATTGAGTCACTATATTGTACACCTGCATCTTATACCATGTGGTACATCAACTGGTTAAAAAAAGAAAGAGAAAACATCAAATTCCAACAAAGGAGCCCCCTTCTCTATAAGCAACCAGGAGTCCAGAGAGTCAGCAAGGACTTGTCATCAAAAACTAGGAAAGTCACAGCCAAGGAGACAAAACGATTAAATATGATGCAAGTAACCTGGATGGGATCCTGGAACAGGAAAAGGACTTTAAATAAAAAACAAAGAAATTCCAGAAAAGTATGGATTTCAGTTAATAACAGTGTATCAGTCTCGACCAGTTAATTGTCACAAATATGCCATACCAATGCAAGATGCTAATCAAAGGGAAACTATATTGGAATATATGGGACTCTGCTATCTTTTGAATTTTCCTTTAATGAAACTGTTCTAAAAAGTAAACTCTGTCAAAGATAAGCAAAAGAAGACTGTCTGAAATCCACATAATTTTAAAGTTTACCTTAGAACCACTGCCACTAAGAGAAGTCTTTTCATTTCATTTTTTTATTTGTTTTATAGAATTAGATGGGAGAAGGGCATTGCTAAGTTCATTGGCTGGGTAGTTGCAACAACGGACAAGTAAATTCTTAAATTTAAAAACATTGCTCCCTGGTGGACATCCTGTATACCAGCTGCCATCTGAAAATGAATTTTCCTAGCTTAGTTTTTAAGCACCTTGAAAATGGGAGCTTATAATGAAAGTGCTGACACCACCTGAAGGAGAGCAGTGTGAATGCATTGCTATAATTTATAATGTCAGCCCATATTCCAGACGCTTGCTCTATGCTCTGTGCTTTGCACAAATAGGAAAAGAAAGTACTGCAGTGAATTATTGTGCAATTAATCATTTGACCATGAGGGATTCATTTACTAATTAAAAACGCAAAAAGAGTAAATTGAAATAACCAGTGACTACTAAATCACATCTTCCGAGCGTCAGCCACAATGTAATAAATCACAGGGTATCAATCCGAGTCCCGTGCGTCTGAATACTGTACTTCCAGGCTGAGAGCATCGCGCCTTATGTGTGCAAATATCGCTCTCCTGCAGCAGTTTACATCTAGGTGAATGTGTAGCTCCATTTAGATATTTCTGTGTATCTCTGACTCCAGGCATATTACTTTGGATTCTAAAAAATAAAAGCAGCCAAAGAAAAGGAAAAATTGGCATAAAAAGAAATTAACAGAAAACAGAGAAGGTTATTGACATTATATATAAGTGCATGGCTTGTTGTTTAGTTGCTAAGTCATATCTGACTCTTTGTGATCGCATGACGTGTAGTCTGCCAGGCTCCTCTGTCCATGGGATTTCCCAGGCAAAAACACTGGAGTGGGTTGCCATTTCCCTCTTTGGGGGGTCTTCTCAGCCCAGGAATCGAATCCTTGTTTCCAGCATTGGCAGGTGTGTCCATTATCACTGAGCCACCAGGGAAGCCCAAGTGCGTGGTACCCTCACCCTTCAGATCGTGTTATTTACACACTGGCACTCATGCCTTGTACTTAAACTTGACTTCTTGCTTCTTTGACGTAGGTCATCCCTGAGGCAAATTCATTGCCCTATTCAACCTCTCCTATTTCCTCAAAATTCTCTTTGTGAAGCTAATATGTCACCAGGCAGAGAGGCAAGATAGAATTAGATGATATAATTTTCAATGTAATTTTGAAATAGTCTCATAAGGAATTTAGTGAAATGACAAGGGGGTCGAAGCCAGACAGAACAGATCTGGTGTAAATCTCTCAGATGCCTCTAGAAGCTTTGGGGTCTCTCAGTTCCCCCACTTTGGGGCTGGAGTGGGGGGAAACTGCCTCACCTTTCCTGAGTCTGCTTCCTTGCCGGACCCTGAGGTTCACACAGTGCTTCCCCGACAGAGGAAGCTGGGAGCAGGAGGAGAGGACTTGGGAGACTGCTGGGGAGATGAGGGGTCAGGTGGGGCCCAGAGGAGGGGAGCAGGGCTTGTCATTTACCCTGAGCCCTGGAGTAAGAGCAGAGGGAGCTTCTCCCGAGCAGGATGTCACTGTGGAGAGCAGAGTGGGCTGTCTTGATGCCCACCCAGACGCTGCGGCGGTGTCCTTCCTGGCCTCCGGCACGTCCTCCTCACGGAGGCGGAAGGCACTCCTGCTGGGCAAGGGCATGGTTCCATGGAGAAGATGGCATGGCGGGGGACCGGCATGGGTGGGCCGGGATTTCTGTGCACTTCATGCCGCTTGTGTGTGGTGAATTCCCACTGTGTGCCAGGCAGTGTTTCAGAGCTGGGGATGACATGGCCCCAACTCCCGGGGCTCCTGCCCTCCCGGTCTATACTGGTATGGAAGAGAGAGACAGAAAGTCAACTCGACAGATATGGATGATGATGATAATGACAGGTAGGTATATAGATACGGGTGGATAGATGGATGGATGAATGGATGGATGGATGGATAGACGGATGGATGGATGGATGGATGGATGGATAGATGGATGGATGGATGGATGACATGGATGGATAGATGGATAGACGGATGGATGGATGGACGGATGGATAGATGGATAGATGCATGGATGGATAGATGGATGGATGGATGAAAGATACATAGATAGGTAGATTGATTGGTGGATAAATAGATTTGATTTTCAGAAAGTTTTATAATGTGATATTACCATTATTTCTCACAAAAACATTTAATTATTTATTGGGGTATAGTTGCTTTACAGTGTTGTTAGTTTCTGCTGTAGAATGAAGTGAATTGACTATATATATATATATATATACACAAATATCTCTTCCCCCTTGAATCTAGAAAAATGATACAAAGGCATTAATTTTGCAAATATAATTTTGGAAGTGATCTTAAGTATGCTCATGATCAAGAGTTGAGACTTTTGAGATAAACTTGGGTTCAACACTTCCCAAGTGGCAGACCTTGGTCCAGTGAGGGCTCAGTTCTCTGCCCCCTCTTCTGATGAGCAGTGCTTAGGACATCATGACCCCAAGGGATGTGGTGAGGAGCAAAGCAGAAAACATACAAGAAGCTTTAGTACCCAAGTAAGCACTCCACAAGTCATAAGAACGGTTTCTAAAATACGTTTAGTCTTTATTCTACTGCCTTTCACCTTTCTGAGCTCCTTCTTTTTGCTTCCTCACACCTGCCCTAATTTTAACTTTTCCCTTGTTATCCGTCTTCCACTTCCTTTCCCCATCTCTCGGCAGCAGGTCACTCATGTTTATGACACTTTCATCTCCTCTTCCTTCCCTCCCTGTGCCGATCCTTTCTGACAACACACAGCACAATAAAAAGTCCATTAGTGTTAGCTGAGTGGCTAAAGATTATTGTACATAGGAAAGCTGCAGACAAAATGTATTTAGACTTTCAAAAATCCTTCGATAAGGTTTTATACTGAATGTCATTAAATATCCATTCATCAAGGGACTGGAAACTGATTTTCTTGGATCCCTAGAGGTCAGGGTTAGAATTAATGTTACTTAATAGCTTCATAAATGCTCCCAAGAAGCAAATAGACTGTTTTGGCTTCATTTTGTTTGTTTTAGCTTTTTAAAGTGGTATTCTGACCTTATGGGTAATTCTTTATGATTATGAAACACAAAATTAGAGTCAGGTTGCCTGACTTCTAGTTTGAGAATTTCTCTAACAGTCAATCGAAGGTATAGGAAATCATTTCAGTTTAGGCTATCATTTCAAGTCTGTAAGGCAAGGATGGTGGCAGAGAGTATGGTCCAATGACAGAAAACTCCCTTTCCAAATGAATTTGTAGGTATCTCTTTAACTGTGTCTACATTTATGTAACTTTCTTATTTAAAGTTGCTGGGAAATATGAAGGCTATAGAATAAACCACAGGAAGACTTTTGCTTCTAATGCTTTCAACCATCATTTCTATAACATTGACATATTTCTGTACTGATTCCTTTGGTCATTCATTTCTTGAGGACTAGGTTTTAAAATCCAGCCATCTTTTTGACTATATCTTCCCATCTTTAAATCCCACAGGCAGTGCAAATTCAGTGGTCCAGGATAAACACACTTTCTCTCCACATGCCCAGACTTGTGTTCCCTCTGCGGCTCTTATCCGCAGAATGTCATTTCTCAAGAGCAGGGGGTTGGATTCAGAGCCTCCTGTGAAGGTGTGCATTCCTTCCCTTAAAGCACTTTTGTTCTGGACATGGTAGTGTGTGCAGTGTCTGAGTGATAAAGCATGTAAAAATAAAGGAACTGGAGAAAGGCCCCAACTGCCTGGACTCAAAATTGAGCACAGTTGTGATTAGAACTCTGCCTGATCAGGCAGACAGGAAAGGGGAATGTCAGGGCCTCCTCAGAGCTGTCCGTATCCACAGCCAGCTGTGTCTGTCTGAGACACTGGCTGTCCACTATGTGCTGGGATGCTATAGTCAATGCTCCAAGGCAGAATGAGGGTAAAATAGAACAAAGATAAGCATAGAAAAGTGATCATGGATCCAGTATTCAGCACACACTTCTCAGGATATTCATATGTGGTTAGCTAACAGATTTGTGGGTCAGAAAACTGGTTCTCAGCCTGGCTAGATAGCAGTACAAAACCGTATTTCTTAGGGATTATATTCAAGATCCCCCTCTTACATTATACACAGAGCTTCAGGGATCCTAAAGTTGTGAGATCAGGAAAGGATAAATTATATGACCTAAATAATTCATTCTAAAATATCTTCGGAGATTAGTACATCATCAAGTTATTTAAAAAATAAAAACAACAAGAAAAATAGAAGCATATAAAAATTTTAAAAACATATTTTTATGTATTTAAAGTTTAGAGTACATATATTTATATTTTTTAGAAAAAAAAGACACAGAAAAACGCACTTTTTTGCAGACCTGAAAACAGAACCAGTTCTCAAGACACTGAATTTAACAGAGTCATTGATCATGTGGGGAGATCTATTTAAAAAGTTTGGAGCCAATAAGCTTTTAAACATCAGCAGAGGAAATCTGCCTGAGGGTCTTGAAAGGGTTAATATATCTTTTAAATCCTCCCCACCCTCAAAAGGGCAATTTACTCTTTTCTCTGCAAGACCATTAAGTTCACACTTCCCACTTTCATATATTTTCAAATAGTCCCCAAAGGGATGACTCAATAGATCTAAAAACACTAAAATCTAAACTTATGAAATGCCTTTTAAGCATAAGTGTGATCTTTATTCCCTTAAAACATTGCTTGTCACAAATACACTACATTTTCTCACCATCTAACTGTCTACCAGCTCAGAAGCAATTCAAATTAAGGTTAGAATTTCCAAGAAAATTCTGGAACATTAACATATTTTCTTCTGAATTGTCAAGAGTTGAAATTAACCACCTTTAATGGTGGTCAATCATATATTATTATTATTATTTGTCAATTATGATTTGACCAGTTGTGGTTTTATGCCCATGGGTGGCAGATTAAGACAATCCTAACTCGACTATTTTTTAACTTTTCCAAAGTCATATTTAAAATGTTTATCTCAGTAGCAAACACACTTTACTACAACAAGACAGTTTTACTTTCCAGCTTCTGTGAAAATTAGTATTATTTCAGCATAATAAAAAATAAAATAGTCTCCTTACTGCATTCAGTTGAATTCAATTCAGTTCAGCAGACATTAAGATTGAGAGTCTGTTGAGTTTCAAAAGCTCCAAGTAAGGGTCTCTGAGCATGGAACCCCCAATGCTGGGTGGACCTGGGGTTTGAACAGAAAGAAGGGCGGAGAAACAGTCTTTTTGAAATATTTAGTGTCAACATTGCCTTTTTTCCCCTGATAAACATCGTCCAGCAGAAAATGTCAGTGGATTTTTAAAAACAGAAAGGAGAACAAAATGTAAAGTAAGTGTAGAAATCAAAATATTGAAACAACTCAATACAGGTGGCTGTTATGTTAATTTTATTTCTCAAAGCAGATACAGTTCTTGTTATTGCATGGCTACTACAAATTGGTGCATGTTTATTATATTTGTTAAAACTGAAGCAAAAATGAACAACATTGAAGACCAAACAAGGCAGGCTGAAACACATGGTTGGTGTCCAGGCCCACATTTTTTTTATTTTGATGAATAACCGTGGAAGAGTTGTCCTCCTCTTTATGTTCCTTGGATTCTTTATCAGGGAAGGGGGTAGAAATTAGCATTTATTGATCAGCTGCTATGTTTCAGGTGCTATGATAAACAACTCGGATGTTCGCTATTATGTTGAGCAAGAACTCTTGCCCTGCCTTGTAAGCGGAGAGTGTTCGCCCCAATTTTATGATAAGAAAATTCGGATTCCAAATGGTCAAAACCCACACCTTTCTTTGGCACATGTTGGTGCTGATATTGGAATCCAGGTTCCAAAGACAAAGAGAGAGAAAAATATCAATAATTACATTTCTCCCCTCTTAAAAGTGCCCAAGATCAAAGAGGTGATGCTGGGAGTATATAAGATTAATATAAAAAGTTTTGTATATTCTTTATAAATGTGCCTTCAGTAATATACTTATGGACTTCCTGGTACTCCAGTGGTTAAGATTGAGTTTCCAGCGTAGTAGGGGCTGCAGGTTTGATCCTTGGTCTGGGAACTAAGATCCCACATGCCTCTTGGCGCAGACAAAAATAATAATAATAATAACATACTTAAAATTTAATAAGTCCTTAAAAATGTAGAAGACTTGATTAGATACTAACTTTAAAATGTTGTTTTTCAATGTTATAAGAGTGCCAGTTATTAGCATTAAGTCTAGATCTGTATTTTGATAATCTATCCTTTGTTTCCTTGTTTATAATACATCCTATTTCCTTTCTCACTGTCATCCATTACACATTTGAACGCTTCAAAAACTCAGCATATTTAGCAACTTGAAGAGTTTACACCTGGTAATTTCACCTTCTCATTCACTTGAGGGCAATTTCCAACAGGGCAGGTTGCTCTTCAGAGACGTTGACAGAAATCACAAATTTTTGGCAGTCGTCCCTTGGTTCTCATGGGAACTGGTTCCAGGACCACAGCAGACACCAAAACCCACAGGAGCCCAAGTCCACACCTGGCCCTCTGCACCCAACGTTCTGCATCCTCAGAGTCAAGCACAAGCTGTAAACACGTGTGGTCCAGGACTGTGGAATCCAGAGCGAGGGAGCCAGGGGCACAGATGGCCGATCGCACTTGCTTTGTCTCTTAAACAGTTTGAAAGACCTCCTTTCCCTTCACCTCCCTCCGTCTTTACTTTTGGCTGAGCTGGGTCTTCATCGCTGTGCGCGGGCTCTCTAGTCGCAGGGAGCAGGGGCTACTCTTCGTGTGGTGCTCAGGCTTCTTACTGTGGTGGCTTCTCTCGTTGCAGAGCTTGGACTCTAGGGTGCACTGACTTCAGTAGCTGTTGCACA
Organism: Odocoileus virginianus; assembly: GCF_023699985.2. NCBI lineage: Eukaryota > Metazoa > Chordata > Mammalia > Artiodactyla > Cervidae > Odocoileus > Odocoileus virginianus. The sequence goes on from NC_069695.1 coordinate 54,413,538, forward strand.
TGGGCTTAGTTGCTCCATGACATGTGGAAGCTTCCTGGACTAGGGATTTAACCCATGTTCCCTGCATTGGAAGGTGAGTTCTTATCCACTGCACCACCAGGAATGTACCCCTCAATCTTTTATAACCACCACTACCGGTACCAACACTACATCATCAGCAATACCAGGACCATCACCACCACTGCCTCCACCACCATCACCACACAACATGCAACAGCACCATCATGACCAAAACTTCCCCCAGTATCTCCACCACCACCACCACCACCTCTATCATCACCATGACATCCAACAGCACCATCACGACCAACACTTCCACCGGTATCTCCACCACTACCATCACCACCTCTATCATCACCATAACATCCAACAGCACCATCACAACCAACACTTCCCCCAGGTATCTCCACCACTACCATCACCACCTCTATCATCACCATGACATCCAACAGCACCATCACGACCAACACTTCCCCCAGTATCTCCACCACTACCACCACCACCTCTATCATCACCATGACATCCAACAGCACCATCACGACCAACACTTCCACCGGTATCTCCACCACTACCACCACCACCTCTATCATCACCATAACATCCAACAGCACCATCACAACCAACACTTCCACCGGTATCTCCACCATTACCACCACCACCTCTATCATCACCATAACATCCAACAGCACCATCACGACCAACACTTCCCCCGGTATCTCCACCACTACCATCACCACCTCTATCATCACCATAACATCCAACAGCACCATCACAACCAATACTTCCACTGGTATCTCCACCACTACCATCACCACCTCTATCATCACCATAACATCCAACAGCACCATCACAACCAACACTTCTACCCAGTGTTGGATACTTCCACCAGTATCTCCACCAACACCAACACCACATCATCAGTACCAACAGCATCTCCACCAACATCACCATCACCACCCCCCCATAACACCCAATACCATTAATACCACAGGTGATACCACATCTCAGTAATACCAACAGGATCTTCACCACTAACATCATCCCTCCCTCCAGCACCACCACTAGACCACTTAAGTAGCAGAGGGAGCACCTGACTTCACTCTAGAGCTTCATTTTGAACCACTAAAAATTTCCTCCCTCTTTTTCATCTTTTCCGTAAATATCTCTTCCCTAAATATTTAAATTCATGAGTTGAGTGTGTGTTTTTTATGTATTTACTGTGAATTTTTACTAACTACCTTTTAGTTAAATTGCTATATCATTTAATCTGCTGGATTTGTTTGCTTCACTGAAAAGTAAAGAGACTTAACCTGTCCCTCTTAGCTCTAAACTTCAGATTTGTCCTTACATATCCCAACAATAACATCTGCTCTGTGAAGTCTATAAATTTAAATTATCCAGTCCCTTTCCAGTGACCAAGGTACTTCTTAAAGTGGTCCTAAAGAATGATATTACAGCAAAACAATGGCCAATCTAATTAACTGATGAAAAATTAATTGAAATTTCAAAGTTATGAATTGCATTGTGTGTATGTCTATTTTTGTGATATATAGATTATACATTTATTCGAGGGGGTTTCCTGGTGGCTCAGTGTAAATAACATGCCTGCCAGAGCAGGAGACATGAGTTTGGTCCCTGGGTTGGGAAGATTCCCTGGAGAAGGAAATGGCAACCCACTTCCCAGTCTTGCCTTGGAAATCCTATGGACAGAGGAGTTTGGCGGGCTACGGTCCATGGGATCACAAAAGAGTTGGACACAACTTAGTGACTAAACAGCAACAACAAGATTTATTTGAGGTTCCTTTTAGAAAAAGAAAGGGGACTTTTTTCCTCGGCGTGCTTATCTCATCACATGTGTCTCCTACAGCTAATTCATGCAAACACACATACACACACCTGCTTGTGTTCAAACCAAGGGTAGAGACAGCCAAAGACGGTGGATGTTCATACTTTTAAAAGGTAGTTGATGGCCTCGTCTTCCTAGTTAGTTACAAGGAAGGCATCCATGTCTCTATGCTGGGTTGTGTGGTTGACACAGGTTACACCATTTAACCAGGACTTTAAATCTGAAGTAAATCCTAACATGTAGCATGTAAATGCTCCTGAATTTGCACAGGTAAATTGTGTGTCTGGATGAGGTCACTGAGATTTAGCTCCTTCATTTACATCTCTGGGAGAGCCAAGAGTACACAGAGGAGTTGTTTAATAGTTATCTGCCATCCCCACTTGTCTTCAAACATTGTGATTTAGATAGAACTCTAATGCATGAGAGCAACTTCTCCCCCGAGCCTTTTTCAGAATATAAATTAAGTGATATTATAACAGAAGCCCTCTCTGAGCTCAGCATAATGAATATGAACCATCATGTACTCCTGACCAAGGTCGTGGGATGAGAATGAATTACTCTATTAACATCTCTTTTAAGTAGCATTAGTGATAATAAATGAAGAGATTTGATGTAATACTGATAATATTATTCATGCAAAAATCGCATACTTTATCTTGTTAAAACAATTAAAATGTGCTTTGAGGATATTTTACACCACAGAAATATGATGCTTGAGAGCACTTATTGCACGTGACTGAATCCATCAGCATTAGCCAGTAATGCAGATAATCTGATAAAAATCGAAAAGCTGATTTGTATGCTATGCTAATTCAGGATCATCTCCTTGGCCCAAGGTACTACCCAAATGCTGCCTAAGATTGCCACAAGCTTCACTGGCGATATTAGATTAAATTCAATCCTTTTGCTTATGATTTTTTCCAAGAAATTACATCCTCCGTTCTTCAGTATAAACCCTCTTTAGCTGCTAAGCAGCCTCTAATATCACATTTTAAGCCTGGTATATTGCTGTTTGCTTCCCAGACATATTTAAGCTTTGTTGTCAGTCATAGATCATCTTACCTACATCGTGTAAGTCCATGAAAAGCAAAGATTGCTGATGTCTTTTGATAGTGACCCTATTCTCAGTACAACATTAAAATAACTTGTGTGGCTCTTGAATCTGGAATCATTACGTGAATGAACACAGCAGAACCATTTTGTGACACAATTTGCCATGGATTAGAGTGTTTTGTAAATTAATCACATTCACCACGAGAAAAACTCTAACACAAGTGCATCAGCAGGGGTTGCCTTTGTGGTCCCGGAGCTACAGAGTAGTGACAGTTGTGTGACACCATAAATGGACTAAGTGCCACAAACGTGGACACTTAAAAATGGTTAAAGTGTTCAGTTTCACTTCTGTGAGAAGTAGGAAAAAAAGTCAGTGGCATGGGAGATAGTTCTAAGGCCGAGGGACCATCTCCTTCCCCCATCACCATGACCCACTTCATTACCAGCATCTCACTTACATGTTTCCCACACACAGGAGTTAAATGTTAGGCAGATCTTCCCAGACCGAGTGACACAGTTTTCCTTCCCAGTGGGGTTCCTAACCAACAGGTCAACATTTGACCGCAACGTTCACTCCCTTCCACCCTTCTCAACACTATTCCCTCCACTTATATACACACTATGCACACACATTTTTAGATTCTGGAGAATGAAAATATTCACAGTACATGTGTGCGGGCAGGTGGTAAGTCTAAACAGCTTCTCTTAAGGTGAGTAATCATATTGTTATGATTATCTACTAAGAATAGTGTTTAAATTATTGCAACTATAATATTGTAATATTATTACAATAACACAATCATATTATTACAATAATAACAGTACAGTAGTATTTGTGTTATTCTCATAGAAAGCTTCATGTGCTTTGGAAGAAACGATTATCTTTAAAATCTCTCAAACACGTTACACTTGGGAAATTTTCGTATTTTAATTAAGACGACAGGGAAGCCGACTGAATAGCAACGTCTATCCCATTTCCATCAGCTTTTTAATTATGCTTGGCATGGTCATTTCTACTTGATCCCACATAAATTTTGCACGTATAAATGGAGCTGAAGTTTCAAGACAGGGATCAGGTTTTGCATTACTGACAAAACACATATTTACATGAATGAGGCTCCTTGACTGTACGTAATTAGTCCTGAGACAGGAGGCTAATGGGATCCTCAGAGTGAGGACTTAAAGTATTAGTTTCTCATATTTATGATTAATGCTTTTCTTATCAGCCCAAGGCTCGGAATAGGATCATGTAAAGCATGTCGGGTTAAATCATTCTTTGTTACAAAATACAGACATTATACCTTGGTGAAGCCCAGAGGAAAATCTCGGCTTGCTATCTATACCTTCATCAGAAATAAGCTAAGTCAGAGACAGGAACCTTGCTTTTCATTCTTAATACTTTAAAGGATTTCCTAAGAATGGACACACTTAGAATATGCCCCTCTGGTTAGCTGTAGGCACATCACCATAAGATGTTTGTGCTGTGTTTGCAAGTGCAGGGTTTATGTTCTTGCTTCATCATTTATTCACTGATAAATCAGATACATATAACAAGTGTCAAAAATCCATCAGGGACTGACAGTATGCAAGTCAGGGACTGGGGCTTCCCAGGTGGCGCAGTGGTGAAGAATCTGCCTGCCAGTGAAGGGAATGCAGGAGATGCGGGTTCAGTCCTTGGGCTGGGAAGATCCCCTGGAGGAGGGCATGGCAAGCCACTCCAGTATTCTTGCCTTGGGGAATCCCATGGACAGAGGAGCCTAGCGGTTTACAGTCCATGGGATCGCAGAAGAGTCGGACACGACAGCACACATGCATACACACAAGTTGATGACTGGGGTTCTGTGGAATAATGGAATTATTTGGTGTCAATAAACTGAATTTTCCCTTTGGGAAAGGAGTCAAAATCATCTGGTTAAGGATCCCCAAACTAGATTATTTAAAAGGTTCCCAAACTTTCTCAATTCATGGTGACCTCTAATGTCTCAGCCCTTGTTCTTCAAAGTGCGTCCAGGCCAAAGATCACAGTCCAGAGACAGATATCATGTGATACTGCTTATATGCGGAATCCAAGCAAAACACAACACAAATGAACTTATTTACAAAACAGAAATAGACCCTCAGACACAGAAAACAAAATTTATCACTAACAAGGGGGAATGAAGGGGTTGGGGGCTAAAACAGGACTTTGGAATTTAAAAAGGGAACATTTAGCAGTTCAGTGTATTAAATTGTTCAAAGTGAAGGTGTTAGTCACTGAACTGTGTCTGATTCTCCAGCCAAGGATACTGGAATGGGTTGCCATTCCTTCTCCAAGGGAACTTTCTGACCCAGGAATCGAACCCAGGTCTCCTACATTGCAGGCAGATTCTTCACCATCTGAGCCATCAGGCAAGCCCTAGTCCAAACAACTCCATTAGTACTGATACCCTAACAACTTTGTAGCTGTTTGAAAACCTCAAAAGCATTACGGTAAAAACAAGTAAAATTCTCTTCTGTTCTTCAGTTCCAGTGAGTCCTCGCAGACGGACCTGTGCCCCCGCTCGAGCTGCCCAGCTCCCAGACCTCGGCCTTGGCTCAGACCCTGTCATGCTCAGCTTATCTGCGTCGGTTTTCACAGGACTCCTGCTTCCCAACACAGCCACCGCCAAAACCCAGCTTCCCCGATGTATGGCATCCTCGGGAAAACAGCCCCATCCAGCATGGAAGTGCCACCCTGCCTCTGGCTTATAGTTTGTGTGACGTAGGCCTCGTGTATTTGTGTGCCTTGGCCCTGCTCGGATCATACAGAGCTGGCTCATCTTCAAGGTGCCGTGCAAGTCCCAGGACCCATGACACTCTGTGCATCACAACGTTCCCTTAATTATTGCTGTGTGTCTGCTCTGGTGCTGGATGTGGGGGTCCCATATGGACTCTGCCTTCAGAGAACTCACAGCAGCTTTGCTGGGACATGAACTGTAGCTGCTTTGGTGCAGGGAAGGGGATGGGTGGACGCGGGAGGGATGGGGGCAGTTCAGGGTGGGTGAAGTAGAACCTGCTGGGGTGGCGATGATCCAGGCCAGCTAGGGAGCCAACAGATCCTGAACTCTGGGAGATGTTAGCTGTCTACAGTGTTAAATGTCTTGGATAAAAGAACACTGGAGCTCGGGGAGGGCACAGAACTTGCCCGTCATCACATCAGCAAGGGGCAGGCATGCTCCTCTGGGTCTATGTTTTGAATTTATTCTCCTAAGGAGAACACACAGCACACACACGCCTGCCTGCCTGCGTCCCCCATTTGAGAGGCAGCAACCAGCTACACAGAGGGATTCTGCAAAGAAGAAAGTCATCCATGGTTTTACATAGATGTTTCACCTCTCCGATAATAAAAGAGATCCAAGTTTAACTAAAAGGATGATTTTTCTAAAGTTTATGTTTCCAATGAGGCTGTTCTACAGAAAATACATAGTTTTGCTAAAGACATGCAGAAACAGTCTCTGTTGATGAAACTGTTGTCTGAATAGATCAGAATTTTTAGAGGAGGATTTGGTAATAAATGTATATCAAGACCTTAAAAATCTGCACACTCTTTCAACCCCAAAATTCCACTTGCTGAAACATTGTAGAATTTATCTACATTGATTTTCATCTCAGTATCACCTATAATCCTAAATTTAAAAAAAATTAAATGGAATACTAATGGTCCTTCCATTGGTTGGTTAATTGTACAGGCATCGACATTTTTAAGAGGACTAGATATGCATGAAATATTCGTGATTTAATGTTAAATAGCAAACAAAAATTAGAAAAAAATTTGACTTCCTTTTTGCAGCGAAAAGATTGTCAGTTATGCTGAAATAAAAGGAAGTTGGCACCAAAGTAATGTTAATTACTGTCTTTCTGAACCATGGGTGGTCGAGGTGTTCTCTAAACGTCTGCATGGTGGGTGAGAAGGAGGAGACGGCAGGTGCAGCCTTGATGAAGAGCACCTTGCAGAAGAGCCGGGATGACAGCCTGTGGGAGGCGAGCGGTGGAGAGAAAGCACGTGTTTGCGGCCGTGTCCTCAGAACCCCACACATGGTGCCCTGTCTCGAGGAGCAGAGCCAGAGGCAGACAGAGCAGCCGCATCTCATCAAGGACCCAACTGGGCTCCTGAGTCACAGAAAAGTAGAAACAGACTGTCGATGCCAGACTGGCCTTTGGGCCATCAAGTCTGGTTCCTGCACTCTAGTCCATTAGCGGAGTTAAAGGATCCGCAATCTACACTTTCAGCCATGACCACAGGGACAAAAGGTGGCTTGGTCTGGATAAAGGTGGAGACACCATGACTGTCTCCCTCTTTGTTACCACAGCCCAGATGAAAACAGGGGTGGAAAACATGTATGTGCACACTGACACAGGAATTCATGCCCGGGGGAGTAATTGACATGCGAGTAAGATAAAACACTGATGTCTACCTCCAGAAAAAGACGTTTCATATTTAAGTATTTTTCAGCATGAGAGTATATGAACACCAACAAAACAAATCATATTCCTTTACAGAATAATTTCATCTGTAAGTGAAAAATTTAACAAAAAGTTAAGTCAAGGCCCATTTCCTTGAAGTTCCATTTGCAGTTCTCTAATTTGAGATGGAGAAAGATGATACATGTAATAAAGATTATTCTCTGAACTGTTTTTGAAATATTCTCATTTTTTAATATTAAAGACAAAGGTCTATAGATATCTCTAGGTTTCAAAAATAAGTATGCTTTACTTGTATCATGAGAGTAGAAAAATTTTGTCAACACACTTTCAAAAGACGATTTGATTTATTAAAATTATCTCTTTAAGAAGATAAAGTAGCCGAATCTCCCTTCTGCATGCTGCACTGTTCATAGTGGATTTTGAGAGTCAGGAATCAGGGAGTGAGCTATAAATAATCTCATCCTGCTTAAACTCCTTCTGCTCACAGCAGAGAGAGAGAGAGAAAAGGAGGGAGGGAGAGAGACAGGAGGGCTGGGGGATGGCAGAGGACAGGAGGGACGTACCCACCCCTGCTGCAGAAAGCTTAACTGTAACAAAAAGCAGCGTTCTCCAATGGGTTGGAGCTTGGACTTGGGGTAGAGATTATTTGGAATGATGTGGGCATTGTTTAGACATGTCTGTGCAAGTGGTAGCTGGTGACTTTCATCTTCCTGGGTTGATGTGTGAGACCCCACCCCACCTCACTCCCCTATCCTGGGTCCAGAGTCCCTGCAAGGAGACGCGGGAGAGCCCTCAGGCTTGACCCCCAAGGCACAGTTCCAGGCGCAGTCTTCCTCATGATTCTGTCACCTCCATAGCAACTCTTAACAAGTTCACAGGCGTTGATTTCTTTTGTTGGCATCTACAGATCCTGATTGAAAGCAACCAAGACTCTTTTTCATTCTGTTTCAGCGACTCTCCTGGACCATCCTCTAGAAGTCCTGATGATTCAGGGTGCTTGCTCCCTCCTGTCGGGATCACTGCTCTGATGTCACTCTGCGTGTCGGTAGGACATGTAGACACATCTGTCCATGTGTCGGTAGGACATGCAGACACAGCATGTAGACACATCTGTCCAGGGTTACGGATCCCACATCCCATCACTCGTGTGACACCACAACCCGGTGATTTCCGAGTGCTCTTTAAGTGCCCTGCCTCACGATGCTCCGCGGAGTCCAGGGGAAGAGCGGATGGGGTGCCCAGCGCCCGTGTCCTGTGCGGCTCCTCTGCTCGGGGTGGCTTGGAGGGCTTCGTCCACCCCACACACCCAGCGTTCTTCTCTTCTCCATCCTCTTCTGCTACAGACACCACCGTCTGGGGAGTAAGATTTGCCAGCAGTTTGCTTTAAAAACATCTCTGCGTCCAGCTCACTGTGGCTCATCCATTGCATTCATGAGACTGTGTCAGTCCGAATTCCAAGAGGAAAATCTGGCTCAGGGATTCGAAAGACTGACAGTCTGCTCATTTTTCTAAGGACAGCAACTTGGCAGGGTTAGGGTGAGCTTAACCAAATCACATGGGACATTTTACACAAAGAAGGGTAAGCAGAGGAGTGAGTAACTCACAGCAAATGCTAGGTTGTGGGGTCCTCGTCCATCAGCCTTAAAGGGGAAACGCAGTGAGGCAGGGCACGTGGCTCTGGATGTGTGCGCAGTTATTTGTCTCTGGAAATCTCTATTTGGGATGCCAAGGCCACCCCTGGGTGACCGCTGACTAAGTAAGTAGCAATGCGACCCCACAGCCCCCTGTCCCGTCCTTGGCTTAGCCCATACCAACCTTCCATTTAGGAAAACAAAAGAGACTAATGTGAGGGGAGTCAAAGACAAAAGAGATTCTGCCAAATAACAGAAACAAAAAACCGTAAGAGCAAGCCCATTTGGTGCCTGATAAGTTGGGTTATATCCCAGCTAGCGAAATGGGAAATCTTGAATTCAGTCCTGGAGCCTAGGGTTTGTATTTGGAAATGTCCTGTTAAATTGGCACTTTGGAGTTAGAAATAGGGGAGAAGTGGCTTTAATGAACTGTTCTTTGTATTTTTCCATAGATGTTTTATGTTAAAACAGGCACAATTAAATTTGAAGTTTCATATCACATAATTAGAAGAATCTGTTTGGGATAGATTCTAGAACACAGGATTAGAAAAGATAGACACCATTGCTAAAGCCAATGAAACAGAAAGTCCAAATGAAATTCGGGTTATCAGACCATCCTCAGAAATCTAAATAAATGTATTTTACGGCTTTTACATTTGAGAAGACATCTTTCATTCTTTTGTTTACATTTATAAACAACTGCAGAAAGTGAACCAAATTCAAAGAGTGATTTGACGAACGTATCTTAATATCAAGCTTTATTCACCAAGAGTTGATATTTGAAAGTCATTAAAAGCCTACAATATGATTAATTGAAGAAGGTCGCCAGGTTCAACTGGAGGGAGAAGACAAACGTGAAATATAAATACAATTTATAATTAAATTAGGAAGTGATACTAATCCAGTGACACAGAGGCAACTAATTAGAAAAATAATGTTGATCTGAGTGTGTGACTGTGTTTGAGTTACATCAACCTGGAGGTCAGAGGGAATCTTCTGGAAGAGACAGCATGCTGCTTCTTCAAGAAACAGACACAGATTAGACACTCCTTGAGGTCGGGGTAAAGGTTTCTCCCCATTTTACCCCTTTCCTCTCTTTCAGAAATTGGGTTAGATTTCCTTTTCTCCAGCATTTGACTTTTCATTGTATTTTTAGATTGGATTTTTGTCTCACAACTGTTTTGAGTAAGCAGTTCTGGGTTTTTTTCTTATTTCTGCATTTATTTTTCTCTCTCGCCAGCTGAGTCTGGTGGTCACCTTGCCCCTGCCCGGGCCGGTGGACCAGCTGTCTGCCGGTGGTGATGCTGGGACGGTGTCGACACAGACACCCAGGGAGCTGAGAGGCGGCTCTTCTGTGGTTTGCAGTCTTGAGCTAATGTTTCACTGAAGACAGCAGTGAGTCTGCAGTTTTGTTTTGCTTTTATTTCCTGCTCTCCTGCTGGGGGTGGAGCATGGCCCCGGCTCCCAGGCCTGCATTTCCTCTCGTGGTGCCTATGTAGACCTGGCCCCACCCGGAATCCTGGTGTCACCGCTGCTCCTTGGAGACCGCGGGACCCTGGCTTGGTCTGTGTGCCTGGATCTGCCTCTCTTTGGATTTGCCTCCATCTTTGGCCCATGAGCAGGCATGTGTCTCTGAGTCTTTCTAATTTCCAATCCACTTACCATGGATCTGTTTGGGAGCACAGAATCCATCAAAGCTGGAAATCATTGCTTTGACTCAACAATATTTTGTAATAGAAACAGCTCGCAGTCATCAAGGGTAAACTACCCGAGGAAGAAGACAGACATCACAGTGTTGGATTACAATCTAGAGTGCAAAATAAGTGTCTACGGGACCAGAGTGATACTAAGCATAACTGAATAAATACAGCAGGGGAGAAGGTCCAGAATTCCAAATAATTTACGACACTAATCCCCTCAAGTCAATGGAGCATGTGTGTGTGCACTTGATCGCTCAGTCGTGTCTGACTCTTTACAAACCCATGGACTGTAGCCCACCAGGCTCCTCTGTCCATGGGATTTTCTAGGCAAGAATACTGGAGTTAAGTTGCCATTTTCTCCTTCAGGGACCTTCCCCACCCAGGGATTGATCCCACGTCTCTGTGTTCCTGCATTGGTGAGCGAGTTCTTTACCACTAGTGCCGCCTGGGAAGCCCAAGTCAGTGGGGCATAACTCCCTGCCTTTTCAGAGGGGTCTGTACGTAGCAGGTTGTTCCCCGAAAGTGCAGCACTAAAGGGGTGAAAAGCACTTGATAGCCACCCCCTCAGCCAGGTGACGGAGGTCACATCATCAGTGATGAGCCCTGTGATAGCATTAATTGACACCACACGACCACAAGGGCTCTCTGCTCCTTGAGTCTCCTCCCCAAGCCCATAAACCCTAATTACGAGAAAAAACATCAGGCAAATTCCAGCTGGGGGGTGTCCTATCCAATACCTGTCCCATCCTCCTTGAACCATCAAGGTCATCAAACCAAGGACAGTCTGAGAAACACTCACTGCAGAGGAGCCTAGGGAGATAGGAAGCTGGGGTGCAACATGGCACCCCGGATGGGGTCCTGGGACAGAAGGACAGACACTAGGGGAGGCTCATGAGGTCCATATAGGACGGAGGGCAGTGAACAACGGTGAGTCACGGTGGCCTCAGCGGTGACAGGCGCACCCGCCCGGTGTTTGGTGTTTATGGAGGGGAGATGTTGGAAGGGCATGCGGGAATTCTGAGCAGCATCTCTGTCACGTTTTGGTAAATTTAAAATTCTTCTACAATAGAAAGTCTATTTAAATACAAGACAGTAAAGCCAAAAAAGAATGCTCAGTCATCAGGATCATTTTTTCTCCATTTGGCTTTATGGTTCTCCATCCCTGGTTCTACCAGCATCTATTATTTTCCCATGTGATGGGTGCTGTGCACTTGGTCACTCAGTCATGTCCATCTCTTTGTGACCCCGTGAACTGTCTGCCAGGCTCCACTGTCCGTCAGGATTCTCCAGGCAAGAATATAGGAGTGGGTAGTCATGCCCTCCTCCATGGAATCTTCCCAACCCAGGGATCAAACCCAGGTCTCCTGCACTGTAGGCTCATTCTTTACCATCTGAGCCCCCGGGGAAGCCCCATGCAATGGGGGTGCCTGGTAATAACTGGGATGCCTGTGTGATGTAAAGTTGCTGCCTCCTCCCGGCCCCTGGACCACGGGGAGGACAAGGGACAGAGTCCATGTCTTTCCTGACTCTTGTTCTTCAGGGATGGGGCAGCGTCTGCAAGCACCCACCCTGGGCATGCAGGTCCAGGGGCCAAGGGTAGTGAGGAATCTCAGACATAATCAGGGCTCTCCCAGCGCATCACAGTCAACCTGACAGCACTTTCACACAAAACCAGTAATCGCCTCACTTCCTAACAGACAATAGCACCTTGGCACTTTATTTCTGCCTCCGAAGTCCCCGGCACATCATTCTTAGAGTGGTGCTTGAATTTTATTTCATGTTGGCTTAGAACAGGTGTTACCTTTCTTTGTAACTTTCTGAAAGGCTTAGGATGCAGCAGGCGGCTTCTGAAGAGTGAAGGACAGGACACATTCTTCCTTGAAACAGGAGGGAAAACGGTTAATTTCAATCGCGATGACAGTTGCTGGGCGAACAATGGTCTCCGGGAGCTGACACGGGGCAGTGATGAGTGAGGGAGAGAACTGAGTCACAGCTGCGCGGCGCAATCACCGAGGACATCAACTCTCTTCCAGCCAAAATTCTATTAATGCGAGTGTCAGCCGAGAGTGGATCTCGGGGTGGGCGCCTTGGAAAGCGCGGGAGAGAAAATGAGGACGATCCTCAGGGACAGACTTCGCTTTTTCTCCAGGAGAGTCTTCATTATTCAGGCATTGTGATGCTTTTCCTTTATTTGTGTAAAGATTAAATTGCACATGATTTCTGATGTTTCTGCTACTCCGACTGTCATAGGTCGGTGACCTTCGTGCCAGGAAGATAATAGATACATCGTCTCTGCCCGGCGCCCACTGTTCCTGCACAGCTCACTACTCCCCTATTGTTATAAGTCGAAGGCAATTAAATAAAAATACAAGATAAGCCATCTCCAGCATCCTGAGGATTTCATACATATCCTTCCGTGGCTGTAGGTTAGCACCAAGATGCGTTATTTTCTAGTAGAAGATGAAGAATCAGCAACGCAGGTGAGGAAGCTGAATTATGAGAACAGTGAAACATTGAAAAATTTACATGGAAGAGTCTTCATATCATGACCCCGAGAAACAAGCTCCCCGTACCTTTGAACCCTGTGTGCTGATGCCATCTCTAGTTTAGTTCAATTTCCTGTGCTCCATGTCAACACATGCATGTAATTAATACTTGGTAAGTTCATCTGAGGAACAATACAGTAAAAAAAAAAAAAAGCCTGTATCATTCCATCTTTTAATGGTTGCTCCCATGATCAAAATCTAATTGTTAATATTTAGGAAGAATTGTCATAATAAATATAATTTGCTATTTTTATAATAAAAATAATGATGTACTTTAAAAGAAACCTATAGACAAACAACTAACTCAGACCAGATGGCGGGGCTGCTATTGATAGCATCTGATTTCTGTTGAGACGAGAAATTCTTCAACTTCCCTGTTTTCCCACAGCTGGCACTGTCGTCCCCTTTGCTACTTGAGGCTAAGAGTAAAAATGAAGTGAAAGTGAAAGTTGCTCAGTCGTGTCTGACTCTTTGCGACCCCATGGACTGACTATACAGTCCATGGAATTCTCCATGCCAGAATACTGGCGTAGGTAGATCCCCTGGAGAAGGGGATCTTCCCAACCCAGGGATGGAACCCAGGTATCCCGCATTACAGGTGGATTCTTTACCAGCTGAGCCACAGGAAAAGCCCAAGAATACTGGAGTGGGTAGCCTATCCCTTCTCCAGCAGATGTTCCTGACCCAGGAATTGAACTGGCATCTCCTGCATTGCAGGTGGATTCTTTACCAAATATTTGCATATTACTTTGGCGCTAACAAGGTGATAGATGGGGTTATTCCTAGGAGTTGATTTATAAAACGGGAGCAGTTTTGAGTATTTCTAGTGTAATCATTTATATCTGGACACTGTTAAGGAATCCACTCAGACACACACACACGCACATACACACACACACTCCTGTGCAGAAGAAGGCCAGGCCCTAACGCGTCCCCTTACCTAAGCAAATAGAGCGGTGCTACTTACAGGAACGGCTCTGTGGCTGAATCCTGGCCTGGCCTCCCCGGGCCGTAGGCACCAGCCCCTGACTTGAATGTCTCAAAAAACCCTTGTGGGCATCAACTCTCAAGGTCGTTTCCCCCGCTGTTCCTTCTGAGTTGTCTGGTGCCACACAGCTGGGAAATAAATGAAGTCACAACGGATCAGGAGAGTCCATTGGGGAGAGGACTCACTGGCCACGAATGTGCAGCTGAAGAAGCAGTGAAATGCTCTGAAACACTGTGCATTTCCGATGGAGACCAGGACCCAAACACCAGCAGGGCCTGCTGTGTCGGGGGAGCGGCAGGGTCAGCATTCTAACAGAAGAGGAGTGGCCACGGTTCAGGGACACTCCGCTCGGGACACGGCGTTGTCTGGGGACACTGACCACATCTTCCGTTGTAACAATCGGCGAAAGTGAGGCTGGTGTCCAGCTGAGACAGGTAAGGGATGCTGCTGAAAATCCCACAGCACATGGGACAACTCCCACTGCAGGGAATTCCTGAGCCCAAAATGTCAACAGAGTGTAGACTGAGGAGTCTGCCTGGACTCAGTATGGGGGGAGCCCGCCTGGCCGCCTGGACTCAGCATGAGGGAGAGCAGAGGGAGATTTGCCTGGCAGCTGGCCTGGGGGCTCTGAGGACAGGAAGCACCTAAACTGGTACTTAAGGTGGGAGCCGGGTCTGGGGGAGTCCCCCACCAGAGTCTATGCACAAACGAGCAGATTACGACCATGGGCGGCAGCCCTCCCAGGCACCTGCATCTCCAGATGCCAGGATAGACACTCTGAGCACTGCGCTCTACGAGAGCTACATGCCCTCTCCTCCAGGAGCTGCCCAGAGCATCTGGGGATCAGGACCCCTGCTTTGCCCACCTTCCTTCCCCGCTGAGTGTCCTTAATGAATGTGCAATGCAGCTTTTCAAAAAATTAAAGATTAAAAAATAATAGATGGGAAGATATGCAGGCCTAGCACCAGCTGTGATAACTTCCCAAACCTGATGCTCATTTTAAAGAGCTCTCCAGGTTCACCACAGCGCTATGGAGCTGACTGACTCGACATCCGTGCCGCCATGCACAGCACTGCAGTGCGCTTGTCCTGGTCCCAGCAGAGAAACTCAACCTGCTGGTTTCTGGAAATCGTCCTTCAGAACCTTGCTAACACCCTGATGGGCCTCTTACAGAAGACAAACACTTAATCCAACCCTAGTGATGACACAAACACGCCGAAATTAGACCCATACCATGCTAGTGACTGTCTCCTGAATATTTTAATGTTGACAAATTTAAATAATTAATTCTCACAAAGTCTTTACAAAATCTGTAATTTGTCATTTTTTTGTGCCCTGAGATCTACCTCATCTTGAAAAAGTTGATCAAATCATTTAGGGAAGAAGAAATTAGACAAGAACTGGAGACCAGGCTTTGGATGAGGGCAGCATCAGCCCTCTGGAGCCCCAGCCAACAGAGAAGACACAGCTGTTGTCTTGCAGACTCAGGGGCCCCCCAGGCCTCTTTAAAGTGGGTCCTCCTCACACACAAGAAAAGCCCTTTCCTCAGCTTCACTCTGGAAGAATTCTCTGGAACTCATACTCCCCGCCACCCGACCCCAGTCTACTGGCAACACAAATGCATTTTTCAAAGCATGATTGAAAACAATTAAAAATTAATACAAATTTAAGGTATATTCAATAACTTTTTCAGTCTGTTTCCCAAAGCAAGGTTAAACCTAATGGTACACTAAACAGATTCAGTAAGCAACTTTGTTATGTATCAATGGCAGTATAGATAAGTCGCACAACTATTTTGATAAAATAGTCTTATTCAAACTTGACTGGAAAGCTTTCTACCATCATTTTATCTGTGGGTGAGTGTATCTGTGTCTGTCTGGATGTGTGTGTGTCAGTGGGTGTATCTATGTGTGTTTGAATATGTGTGTATTTCTCTGTGTATATCAGTGTGCATCTCTGTCTGCCTGTGTATGTCTATACACGTGTGTGTATGTGTGTGTGTCTGTCTCTGCATGCTTGTGTGTGTCTGTTTGACGGCCTGTGCGTGGGTTAGTGTGCGTGTGTGTGTCTGAGCATGTGTGTATCTCTGTGTGCATATATCTGTGTGTGCCTGTGTGTATGTCTGAGCATGTGTGTATATCTGTGTGCATATATCTGTGTGTGCCTGTGTGTATGTCTGAGCATGTGTGTATATCTGTGTGTGTATATCTGTGTGTGCCTGTGTGTGTGTCTGAGCATGTGTGCATCTCTGTGTGCATATATCTGTGTGTCTGTGTCTGAGCACGTGTGTATATCTGTGTGCATATGTCTGTGTGTGTCTGTGTGTGTGTCTGAGCATGTGTGTATCTCTGTGTGCATATATCTGTGTGTCTGTGTCTGAGCACATGTGTATATCTGAGTGCATATATCTGTGTGTGTCTGTGTGTGTGTCTGAGCATGTGTGCATCTCAGTGTGCATATATCTGTGTGTGTCTGAGCATGTGTGTATATCTGTGTGCATATCTCTGTGTGTGTCTGAGCATGTGTGTATCTCTGTGTGCATATATCTGTGTGTGTCTGTGTCTGAGCATGTGTGTATCTCTGTGTGCATATATCTTTGTGTGTCTGAGCATGTGTGTATCTCTGTGTGCATATATCTGTGTGTGTCTGAGCATGTGTGTATCTCTGTGTGCATATATCTGTGTGTGTCTGTGTCTGTGTCTGAGCATGTGTGTATCTCTGTGTGCATATATCTGTGTGTGTCTGAGCATGTGTGTATCTCTGTGTGCATATATCTGTGTGTGTCTGAGCATGTGTGTATCTCTGTGTGCATATATCTGTGTGTGTCTGTGTCTGAGCATGTGTGTATCTCTGTGTGCACATATCTGTGTGTGTCTGTGTGTGTCTGCCTGTGCTTCTCTGTGTCTCTGTTTGTCTGCTTGTGTGCGTCTGCCTGTGTATATGTGTGTGTGTGTATCCGCCTCAGTGTGTGTATGTTCCTGGGTGTGTTTCTATGTGTGTCTGAGCATGTGTGTATCTCTGTGTGTATAGGTCTGTATGCCTCTGTCTGCCTGTGTGCGCATGTGTGTACATGCATTGATCTGCCCCCTCTCCTCTGGCCGCAGACCTTGTTCCTGCTCAGGTACCTGTCTCCGGGTGATTTCTATGAGCTTACTTCATTACTGTATATCATGCAGTACAGAGTTAAACCTGATAAATTAAAGATCAAAAAATAAAAGCAGAGAAGTGGCTGTCTGCATTCTTTCTTGGTGAATCACAATTAGCAAATAAATGAATAGATGACCCTTCATCATTCCCATCATAAAAATAAAAGGGACGCGGGCTACCAGGCAGGCTTCTCGCTAATCGGTTGCATCCATCTGCAGCTTTTGTCTCCTGGTCCTCGGGCTCTGCTCTCCTGGCCCAGCCTGTTTACCGAGATCTCCTGAAAGCCCAGAAGCCCACAGGTCAGGGAACGGGGTTTTGATGGATTATGGGATTGTAACTGTCCAGGCCAGTTGACAGCTTTTATTGGCTGGGAGGATGAGCCTGTAAACCTTTATATAATTATTGTATTAAAGACACCAGGTCTCTGTGTTGCTGGCGCTTGTTCAGGGATCAATGTGAAGATAATTTCAAAAATGAATAGTAAGTATTGATCGTCCCGTGGTGGAGCCTTATCAGTGGCCGAGGCGGGTGACCGCGATTATAACTTCAATGTCATTTATGATGATATGATGCGTGTTGCCGAGGAGCAATTTAAACAAAGGCTGATTTAATTCACAGTGGATTTTTGTAGTGTGATGGGTAATAAATCACAATCTATGTAATTTTTGGAAATGAACACATGTTGGCAGTGGTTCAGGGCAGCTCCTGAGAGATCTGGAAATGGCCAGGGAGGGGACTCAGCCCAGGACCCCTTCTGAATGATTGGGCTGTGCTTGGTTCTGGCATTCACACGACCTTGGGGTCCCTGCTGGCAGCTGCTGGTTAATTTTCTTCACTGAGGACACAGTTTAACTTTCTATCTGTCTGCCAATTACCTGACATTTTCAACTTATCACCTTCTATTTTTTAAACGATTGGACGCACATCCACATTTTGACATTTTTTTTAAAGCGGGTATTCATTGCCTGTGATGCTGAGGCATCTCCCGGTCATCCCACTGCACGATCCCTTTTTGCTGAGAAAATTAGCAGCTGTTTACATAACCAAATAAAGGAAAAAACCCAACCATGTTTTAATTGCTATTTCTAACATCCTGGCTAGATGTTGTCAACTTCCAAGCTTCCGCCTTCAGGGCTGGACTATGTGGGGAGACTGTCAAGTGGTCCCTCGGGGAAACCACACTCAGTGGTGCTCGTTGGAGGAGGGTTTTCTTCTTTAGAAGCAAATCCTTGCAAGGAAATCATTAAGAAATTTTGAAACAAAATGAGGACTGACTAGTGAAGACCTTGAAAATTAGAAAAAATTGGAACAACAACCATGAGTGATAACTTGTTGATTTCATGTGTTGGTGCCAACAACCCATCTTATAAATGCTCAATTCAAAAGAAAAGAATTTAGGTATTTCAAGGTGAGTGGATGCAGATAGAGTGCCAGAAAAGAGCCTTAAAGGATTAGAAACTAAAAATAGAAACCCAGCTGCATCTGCTAGAGACCAGAGTGCCCTGGTCCCGCACTGGATGGGCCGCGTGGAGAAATGAAGGTGGGAGGCACCCGGCCAGGGACACCTCTGCCCAGCACGTTCCCTGCTCCGTGGGGAGGACCCTGGGCACGTGGCCACGGGGGGATTAAGTGACCACATGTCCAAGGTCAAATTTTACAGTCAATAATTCAGACTCAATAAACAAGGACATGCTGTTGGAGAGGGATTCTCTCAGTTTATAGGTTTATAGCCATGGCCCTATGACTCCAGGCTCCGCAGTGCAGAGCACACAGGCTTTAGCCTGGGGAGCAAAAATTAGGAGAAATCTAGAATGATCCTTTCTCTTGATTTTTATCTTATTACTATTTTTTTGGCTTGTTAAATCTCCTCTATTTTCTAAAAGTAGTCACAGTGTTATAAACTCTCCCTTTTCACACGGTGAGAAACCTTCTGTTCTCTTTTCACTTAATTCCCCTGTGTTGTGCTTTTGAAGACGTGCTCCTTCTCAGTCAGTGTGAACAAGTAGGACTACCCTACCCTCCACACAACTTCACTCCGTTCACAAAATGCACTGCTTAATGCTGATATCTCACAGACCCCCGCCCCTCCCCTCACATTTTCTCCACCTCTGAGTCTTCCGAGGCTGAA
This sequence comes from Odocoileus virginianus, assembly GCF_023699985.2. NCBI lineage: Eukaryota > Metazoa > Chordata > Mammalia > Artiodactyla > Cervidae > Odocoileus > Odocoileus virginianus. The sequence goes on from NC_069695.1 coordinate 54,433,020, forward strand.
CAACCCCCTCTACAGTGGGAGAAAGAGAGAGTGGACGAATGGGGAAATTGGCATTGACATATATTCACTACCACGTGTGAAATCGACAGCTGGTGAGAAGTTGGTTTGTAACACAGGGACCCTGAGGCCTGCAATGGTCTGGGGGGGTGGGATGGGGGAGGAGAGGGGAGCTCGAGAGGGAGGGGATATATGTATATTTATGGCTGAATACGCCTTCCGTGGTGGCTCAGACGGTAAGGAATCTGCCTGCCCTGCAGGAGACCCAGGTTCCATTCCTAGGTCATGAAGATCCCCTGAAGAAGGAATTGGCAACCCACTGCAGTATTCTTCTCTGAAGAATCCCATGGACAAAGGAGCCTACAGTCCAAGGGGTCGCAAAGAGTTGGACACGACTAAGCACCTGACATTTCCACTTTTCATGGCTGAATTGTGCTGTTGAACAGCAAAACCAACACAACACTGTAAAGCAATTTCCCTCTAATTACAGAGTAAATTTAAAAAAGAGAAAGCAATCATGTTCATCTCTTACCCAGAGAGAAAAACACTCTCACTGTCTTTCTTATTTACTTTCCTGCCCCCCAACTTCACCACAGAAAACGTCACCCACCCCCCATTCTATTATCACAGATCACGTGGAGAAGATCTTCAGGTGGTCCCACGGCCTTGGGGATGACACACACATTCCAAGCAGGGACAGTGACTTTCATCCTGGACCCTAACCTTGGCCACCTGGGCTCCTGGCCACCTCAACTGCCCTCCCCAGGAACTGCACCCCCCACCGCATCCCGCGTGACAGCCCAGAGTGGTCCTTCCCTGCCCACAGCCCTTTCCCCTAAAGATGTTTCCAAGAGAATAAAGCTTCTCATTACGTAGGGTGACTGGGTCCTCTAGCTCTGAGTTTTGACTCAGTCTAGAAGCATATTTCCTATCATGAAAGCATTGACAGAAATGTACTATCACAGATGTGTGTTGAGTCCCTGCTGTATTCTAGGCATGATGCTAAGTCCTCCAGCAATGGAGCCAAGACGAGCCTTTCTCTTTAGGTAGCTGCTCACGCAGAGCATGGAGGCCACATGTCAGTGGGTAAATTCCACCACGGTCGACAAAAGCAGAGGCAGGCTGCCAGTGTCGGGCAGGGTCTGCCATCCAGGACACCCATCCAGCCCTGAAGGCGAGGCTGGGCTTCTCAGAGAACAGAGCGGGCAGGGACCATGGCTCCACTAGTTGGGCAAATGGGGAGGTGTTCAGTTCAGAGAGAGCAGCGTGTCAAAAGACGTGAGGTCAGGAGAGGGCTGGGGAAGGGAGGGGACAAATCCTTGGCCTGGGAACTAGGAACGCCGGCAAGTGTGACGACAGGGAGGTCATTTTTAGGGACAAGTGTTATGTGTGATCCCAACATTTCCATACGCTATCGTTCTGATGAATTACCCATTTGATAGCTTCCTTGGCCATCATTTTGGAAAGTTATACCAATAAAATACTATAGTCTTTAAATGTCCCCCCAATTTAAGGCCTCATTACCCCCTGTGATAAGGATACAGTTACGTTGGTAGCTCTGTACTGTACTTAAGAGCCATCGCCCGTCTAATGAGGAAGATGCCTTTGAATCTTGAGTTTTCTACTGTTTCCAGTGTTTCATTTCTAACAGCAACAGGAGTAGGAGTGTAACTAACTGACTTTTCAGCCTAAATGGGTTATTGCCTCTTTAAAATTAGAAATGTATATTATATGGAGAAGCTTTATGTTGTATGATTTTTATGCGTGGCTCAGTTTGTCTTGCTTTGGTTTCAGTGTATCCTCGAAGATCCTGCCCTGGGACAGCATGTGGCAGGAAGATTTGTGACCCGAACGATTTGTGTAATTTTAACAATTATTATCATTAAACTTTGACACGTGATCCTAAGAAATAAAAAGTCAAGGTCTCTCAAGCGACTTACCTTGTATTGATGATATCATATTTGTATTCTATTTTACTGAGTTGTGTAGTTGTGTATTTGTTTTATTTAGCTAACTTTAAATGTTGTGCTTTCTTGTCTTGGCAAATTGTTCCCACTTTACAGATGAGGGAATGGACACACAGCGCCCCCCACCCCAGGCCTTGCGATGGCACACGGCTCCTTGAGTATGGTGAGACCCCAACTCAGATCTGCCTGACCCCAAAGTTAGTGTCTCAGAGTGATTTGGCTCCTCTGGAAGACATTCCTTCCTTTTTCCTCGAAGTGAGATTAAGACCTGAAAAATTTTAAGGAAATGAGAATTTATCTGATCATTTAAGACCGTGAGCCAAGGATATTTCACTCTATTTCTCCATCATCTGTTCTGAAAATATCAGTTCTCAAAGTTGGGGAAAACAATGAAACAAAACTTTTCCTCGTGTTTGAATGAGCAGACCCTCCGAAGCCCCATTCTGTGCTTCATGGGTGCTGCGCTGAAGCACAGTCCCCTCTGATCCAGCAAAGCAAACACTGGACAAGCTTCCTGCCTCCTCCAGACCCTGAGCCAGCAGACCGCTCCTCCTGAGGACAGATGGCCCCTCCTAAGGATGGACTGGCCTTCCAGACAAACAGTTCTGGGTCTCCTTGTCCTCAAGACCCTCCTGCTCGACCACCCTCCCCCACCTTCTCTGTCCTCCCTGGAAAGGAAAACCTTTGGTCTGACCCTTAAGATCCCTGGTGACCTCAAGGTCAGGACTGCCCCGGGGGCCACAGCCCCCCGGGCATCGTCCTTTCACTCTCCAGCAGTAATCCTTCCCTTCAGAGACCTCCATGCTCCGTCTGAATCGCTTTTTATTGGACACCTATCTTCATCAGTACGGAATAAAGGCTGCTGAATGAATTCAACTTTTACCAAGCAAACTGCTTCCTCTCGGGGCTGCCTGTCCCCGGTTCTGCAGGTGCGGCAGACACCCACACAGACAGCACTGTCCCTCCTTCCAAGATCCCACTAAGTGCTACTCTCTTGGCTTCACAAGACTCCTGGGCAATTATTTTAAGTGGCAGCAGATTTTATATGTGAAAAGATAATAGAGCAGGTGGTTTGCATGTCTGCTGTCATGAATTCTGTCCAATGAAATAAACTGCCTATAGTTTATGTCTGCATCCTTGCTCTGCGTTCGCCAGGGTGGGCTTTAAGGACGGAGGCTGAGTGTGAGTCGACAGACAGAAGATGCAGCCGGTCCCCCTCAAACCCGGAGAGAAAGCCCCGTGTGATGGGGGAGGCCGGCTCGCAGCACCTGCTCACTTGTGTTAGTGGAAGGGGTCAGAGATGCGGATAAATCAATGTATCCGACTATCCTAAAATAATTACTATTGATCTACAGAAGACTGGAATTCTTGCCTTTATATTTGAATATTGATATATATGACACCCTGGAAATCCAGAGTCTTTGAAGTAAAGTGATGATGACACCCTCCTAAAAATGCCTGTCTGAAGTGCGCCCGAAGATGCTCTGGCTCCGGATCCGTCCTCCGCCCGCTTCCCCTCCATCAGCAGGATGGACCCCCTCTTAGAATGTGCTGGAACTTTGTGTGTTATGGTTCCTGCTGGAAACACGTGGCTCATTCAGAGGGGACTTCGGGGCGACTCTAGGCATAGAAATGGGCCGGTGGAGGAGAGAAGGGGGCAGCAGGGTGCCGGGCTGACAGGAGGGGTCAGGACCAAGACCTCAGTGAAGGAAGGGGCCCTGGGACCCTCAGGAGGTGGGGGGAGGACACCCCCACAGGGGCTCTGGTTTTCAGCGGCGGCTTCATTGGCCTAGCTTCCCCCAGGGGGGAGCCGAGGACCCTCCCCGCCAGGGCCCCCATCCACTGTTCCCGCTGGAGGACCGCTGAGACCTTGGATGCAGCCAGGCAGCCCGTCTTGGCAGGCACAGCGAGGAGACGGGTTTGCAGAGGGAGAAGGAAGACAGCCAGGTGCTGAGAGCCAGCGCGGTCCCACGGGGGCTCGCGAGAAGTGAAGCAGGACGGGGCTCGTCTTACGGGCCGACGGCAGAGCGAGGGAGACCCTCCGGGCCCCTGTCTTTGGGCCGTGCCGGCGATGCCCCCCAGGGGGAGGCACAGAGTGACTCGCCCTCCCCGGAGAGGTTAAGGGCCGCTTGAGGCCCAGGTGAGCTTGTGGGCGAGCGGAAGGCTGCGTGCTGTGGACGGCTGTCGGAGGAGGCCTCTCAGCAGCGGGCGCTGAGGAAATACCGTGGGGACGGACGGAAGTGGGCTGGTTGAGGGGCGGGGGGCTGTAAGCCGCGTTCGCGGGCGAGAGAGGCCCCGAGGCCCGGGCGGGAGGGCGGGTGTCCTCCTTGTGAGGGAGGTCGCTCAGTACGGTAACAGGTGGGCCTGAGTGAGCGCAGCTGGAAATGGGAGAGCTGGTTACAGGGCAACCGCGCTTGTGCACCAGTGTGCACTGGGGGACGCCTGGGGCGGCTACAGAGGCGCCAAAGAGCGGCAGATGGAATCCGGGGACCGCGGGCCAGTGAATTTCAGTGAGGGGAGCGGAGACAGACTCCATACCGTTATCAATAGGCCATGAACCGGTAACAAGGAGGGGAAGAGAATCGATTAGCAATGCTTTTGAGGCAGGTACACATGAGTTTCATCTTTTTTTTCTTCTGATTATACAATTACCATACATCTTAAATAATCTGCAGTTTATAACAAAGCAAAAACAAGGAATTAAAAATGATCAGAAATGACCTTAATGGTAGCATCTAAGAATTAACCACTGGTTTACCACTTCTAACACATTCATTATCAAATATTGCATACTTATTGCTGGCAGACATAATTTTCTACAGAAGAACCAACACAATACTTCGATAGAAGGAACTGAATAAATTTTAACTGTATAAGTAACTTCTCTGCAGAAATTTAGATTATATTGTATATATATATATATACACACACACACACTATACATATAGTATATGTATAGTTGTATATATATAGTATGTATAATATACTAGTCAATGCATTTGTTTCCAAAACAGTCCCACTGAGATATACTTCAGTCCCTACTCTCTTGCTCATGAATATTCCTCCATATGAAATGTCAAGGTCCAGGCACAGAAACTGCAGGAAACTCTCTTCTTTGCACAGAAGCCCATACATTGGGGGTGGGGGGTGGGGAGAGGGGTCTTCAGAAGCAAGGTGAGCAAGAGGGAGGTGGCAGAGGATGCGAGGAGCTGGTGCAAGATTGCACACCGCGTCTTGCCAGCTTAAATCTCAAGTGAGGAGTGAGTTCACTGCAGCTCTAAAGACAGTATTTTCTGCTGCCAAGACGTGAATGAGCTAATTGTGTTTTAAATAGTTCACCTTACAAAGAATTTTCTTTCTCGATGTGAAAAGGGCTGTGATTTATTCATTTTCCTTTCTATTATTTGCTATAGACTTTCTCTAGCGTCTTCTTCATACATCACCCCTCTATTGAAACTAACCCTGAAATCACAGTATAATTAGTGTAGATCGCAGGACATGCGTGAAATTAAACAAGCACCTTTAAAATATCTCGGCAGCATCTTTAAGGAGGCGATGGAAGGGCCCTTCACTGAGCATTCCCAGGGCAGCATCTCTCACCTTGGCAGACAATCCAACATAAACGGTGATACAACTGGGCAGTAGGCACTTAAAAAAGATTGCCGGGAGATGCTACAAAGAACTAAATTAGTAAAGGAAACTTAATTATCTTGCCTCCAGCCTCCCTCTGGTCGTGTCCCAATTGAACAGGGACAAAACTCAGCATTTTTATAAATGTACAACTTTAGACTTACAAGTACAACTTTAGACTTACAATGATTCTTTTCTCAACCATCTATCTAGAAATGCACTGGCCATTTTTTTTTTTCCTTTTCTTCAGATTTAGAAAGAGTATTATATCTCATTCATTAATATACAAATATCCACAATCCCCCTTTCCACATTTCTTAAAGCAACCAATTTTGACAATTTTCCAACTTAAAAATGGTAGCAGAGGAATTAAAAAAAGAAAGAAACGTAGAGTGAGCCACTCTTTTAGATACACGTCGAATTCTGCAGAAGGTTCTGTTGTGCTGCCCTTTTATTCAGACACAAACACACCCCATGTGTCTGTCATAAGAGACAGGAGAGGACACTCTAAGCCATGGGCATAAGTGTTAAAAAGTGAAAGAGTGGTGAAGTCACTTCAGGAAAGCATACATTCATGAGAAAGGAAGAAGCCCGTTTTCTTTGAGATTATAAATCTGCTCTTTTACAGTGTTTTCGAGTTGTCTTAAACTGTGCTTAGTGGGGAGAGAAGACGTCCATCAGCATTTACCTTTTACTTCCACTTGGTCTATTCTCCGTGACCTCTTTGCTCACCTGGAATTAGAGTTGGTAGGATCCTAGATCTTTAACTATGTTAATTTTAACCTAAAGAAAAGCGAAGCTGATTCATTGGGAAACTGTCTATAGCAGCCTCTTCTTTCTACTTGAGCTTGACCATGTAACCGCGGCAACAGGCCTAAGTGGGAAGATTGAGTAGCTTTTACATTGGTGGCCAGTCCTGTGAGGATGGGCACTGGTGAGCAGAAGGGCCTTGGTGAACTTGGCCCAGGCTGGGAAATCTGGGGCTTGCTCATTTTTGTCCATCTTCCTCTGAGTCATAGGACTGGACAGCTTGCTTTCCATCTCTTGCCACTCCACTTATTTTTACTATTAGTTACTCAAATGTGTGATTTTAATGTCTAATTTATAATGGAACCATGACAACTGATGTGAAAACACCCAGTGATGATGGAGCAAAATGAAGAAAACAAGTCAAGTCCTGGAGAATGTGAGCCTCCTCATTAGGCAACTGAACAATGGAAGGCTGCAGTGGGGATACAGGTCCTGATCCCTTCAGGAAAAAGCATTCATTTCAATGGCGAGAAGAGTATCTTCTAAGAAGACTACCACTGAATACTTAATCTTTCCTTTCTAAACCTTATGCTGCTTCTGAAGTCTAATTCCTACTTTAAATACCATATATTTTAGACAGTTTGTTGAGGCTATTACATAAAATAATAAGCCTAAAGATTTCGTGTATATATATATATATATATATATAGGCTTCCCTTGTGGCTCAGATGGTAAAGAATCTGCTGGCAATGCAGGAGACACAGGTTTAATTCCTGAGTTGGGAAAGATCCCCTGGAGAAGAGAATAGCAACCCACCCCAGTCTTCTTACCTGGATAAATCCATGGAGAGAGGAGCCTGGCGGACTACAGCCCATGGCATCACAAATAGTCGGACATGACCGAGTCGGACACGTACACACGTGCATATACACACACACATATAGAAAATATTCTCCAGTTTTCTCAGACTCCGAAAGTCACGCTATGCCTTGTGGCACTCTGGAAGGCTACAGTTCATGGGGTTGCAAAGAGTCAGACACGATTAATTGACTAACACTTTCAGTTGCAGCAAAAAAATAATATCATGGTGGCAAAAATCAGAAGAGAAAACATAGCAAAGCCTCTGCTTTTTTAGTAGCATATATATGGAATCTCCATTGCACAGGCTATAGTGCTGACTTAGTTTCAGCTAAAAAGATGTGGAGACTGACAGATGTGCACCTTTGCTGCCGCCATATAGACTCATTTTGTCCTGTTAGCCTCTGTGTATGTATTTGCATGTCTCTCTCTTACACACACACACACACACACACGCGTGTGCGCGCGCATGCGTGCCCACACACGGGTACCAATTGCCACAGTGTCTCTCTGCTCATCTTCATGAGGAGTATTTCTGTCTGTAGACCTAACTATGTGCCATAGCATGACCAGCTCAGGGGGAATCATTCAAACCAATGCAATTTACTCAATATTGGTCAGTTTGACTCCTGACCCTGGTCCCTGGGCAGCGTATCCTTGGCAACCGTGTGTGAAGTCGGGATGTGCTCATTGCTCTCATCTGAGACAGCTTGCTAAAGCTGGCCTCTTCACAGAAAATTAGAAATCCAATAATAGATGATATTCTGATCAGATTGGTGTTTACACCAGGAACGCCATAGTCATGGGGGCCGGGCGGCAGTGCTGTCTAGACCCTTTGGTGGTTTCTCGCATGGGTCATGGGATGGGAGTTATTTGGCTTGCTGTTTCATTTTGCGGGGAGGGGAGGAGTCAGAGAATGCCTTCTCACCTCATGTGAGACCACATCATAGAAATGGATGAGCTGATCCCCAATTTGGCAAAATGAACCAGAAAATTTCGTGGGAAACACCTCTCAGAAAATACGATGGAGTGCTCTCATTTCTGTTTCTTAAATAAGCATAATTTCAGCAAAGGCACACTATGTCTGTGTGCATAAGTGAGAAACTGCAAAAGTGGGGAGTCTATAAACACAGGATGTCATGCTGGAGTTGCCAGAAAATTCTGAAAATACTTTTGCTTTGTTGCTATTGAGCTCCACATGATCTACTTGTCACTGTAACACTATTCCCAGCAAACTGTGGGGAATTCGGGATGATGAGTTACTATAGAATGAATAGCTTGGTCTGCACTTACACCACCTTTCTTTCTTGGGAAATACCACACTCTTCTCTCAACATCTTTTACATTTCCAGTTTTTTCAATTTGAAATATTGTCTCACACGCATTTCCCAAATTTTGTAGGAAAGAAATCTCGCTTAGCTTATGCTGGAAAAAGTATTTTAATTTTATGCTTGATTTCCTTTTTTAAATTTAGAAATAATGGGTGTTTGTTTTCATTAAAACAAAATAACACTGAAGCATATCTCCAGAGTCCTGATAAACAGTAACAGGCGATTCCAGAGCCCAGAAGCTGAGAGTGGTGACAAACAGCCCAGCAATGCAGGCTCCTGAGCAAATGCCAGAGTCGAGAGGGACACCCTGGGGAGACAGGAAGGGGCACCCAGGGAACAGAGGAGGGAATCCAGGGGACAGGGAGGGAATCCAGGGGACAGGGAGGGAATCCAAGGGACGGGGGGGAATCCAGGGGACAGGGAGGGAATCCAGGGAGCAGAGGAAGAATCCAGGGGGACAGGGAGGGAATCCAAGGGGACAGGGGGGGAATCCAAGGGACAGGGAGGGAATCCAGGGAGCAGAGGAAGAATCCAGGGGGACAGATGAGGGAATCAGGGGGGACAGAAGAGGGAAGGAGGGAAGGTTGCCAAGCCTGTAGCCCATCAACTTGACATTCCCACTGAAGTTCTCTGAGAAAAGAACTGTAAGATCCTTCCTTCACAAGTCCCTGCGAGGATGATGCTGGGGGTGGGGGACTGGGGGCGGGCATCCACCATGACCACGAGTTCCTTGGAACATGAGTGATGGGGACTTGGGGAGGACTTCTGTGTCTATGAAACCTGGTGAAATTTTACCTGTGCTGAAGTCACATGGTTTTGAACCTCTGCTGAGGGACGGAGCAGGCTTTGGTGAATTAGGTTAGTGGGTACCCTGATGTATACGGAAGGTTGGGGTTAGGGAGTTAGGACGTCCTTGCTTGGCCAGATCCTGAGCACTCACAGGCCCGCCTGGAATTGGCTGCCTGTCACTTTGGTCATTTTCGCCTCTTGCTGTTTCACAGTGTCCTGCTCAGCTGCCTTCATCCCAACACAATTGTTTCTACCTGCAAATAAAGAAGTGCAGCCGTAGAGGCCTGCACACAGCGGTCTCATAGAGACTCTCCTGTCAGTGTGGGGACCAGGTACCACCGGGCCCGGGTCAAACACAGCAAGTATTTATGGTCAGGGACCAAACTGGGTGATGTGCGGAAAGAAATGCTCTCTCACACTACTCAGCAGCAATTTGCTAAATATTACTAATGGTCACAAGCTGAAGTTGCTATTTCCTGAATTCCTCCCCAGGAAATGAACTAACTCATCTCTTAAGAAGAGAGAAATTCTGTGATGATAGTGATTTGATCATCAGTCTGGGGTGGAATAAGCTTTTCTTCCAGGTGCTCATTTAGATCTCCCTTCAAGATGTTCCTGTCTTGCTGGTCCGGCAGCAGGACAGGAAATGTCAAGCTTCCCCCGTGCCTGGGATGGTCAGAGCTGGGGGCACAATGAGTTGGAGTGGAGAGAGACCTGTAATGCGTTCTTTCTGGGGTGAAAAGCCTATGGCAGACAAATACAGTTCTCCTCTGATGGCACATGATCAAATGGAAGCATCTTCATCCTTTAAGATGAAAATTACCTTTCTAAATCAGCAGCGACTGGTTGATTTTGTTCGTGATGCATTTTGAAGTGTAGTCAGCCAGCACAGATTAGGCGCTTTACATGGGGATGTGTTTTCCGGGCCAAGACATCGTGCTCCATCCGTCGCGGATGCCAGCTGCACTCAGCCCCCAGTCCTCAGCCAGCTTCCTGCCTCGGTTTCACATCATCACCCGTGCATGCGTTCAGCTCTTCTTTTATATGCACACTCCTCCAGGGCTTTTACGTGGTTAGAAAGCACCTAAACTTTTATCATGTCTCTGAAAGTGTCTGACAGTGATTGAAAATTTTTTAAATAAATGTGTTAAAACAATCATTCACAAAAACACGTAAGTCAGAATATGTGATGTTGATGTTGGTGATGAAATAATCATTAACCTTTTGAGGAACATAAATTTCCAAATGAACAATTTAAGACAATAGTAGTTTTTACTACTTGCTGCTAGTTTCTAAGGTTCACATTCTATTTTTCAAGAACTTATGATACACTCAGTTCATCCAGGGGTTTAACCGACTGAGGTGTCTTATTGTTTGGTATGCCCTGATATCATTTAAGAGATGAAAGTTAACACACAAACACGGGATTTGTTAAGATACTCCTAATTGTGTGTGCTGAGTCACTTCAGTCGTGTCTGATTCCTTGCGACTCTGTGGACTATAGCCCGCCAGGCTCTTCTGTCCATGGGATTCTCCGGGAAAGAACACTGGAGTGGGCTGCCATGCCCTCCTCCAAGGGATCCTCCTGACCCAGGGGTCAAGCTGCATCTCTTATGTCTCCTGCACTGGCAGGCGGGGTCTTGACCGTTGAGCCTCCTGGGAAGCCCTTAAGATACTCCAATCTCTGCTGATCATGGGAAATAAAAGGTGTTCAAAGAAAATGAAATTAGTAAACAGAGTACTTGTATTGGAAAATGAACTTTCTCCTTGTGATTTTCACTCCATTGTCTTGTTGCCACAGAAAACACTCCTTCAGAGCCCAGGTGTCAAGTCTAAGCTGAAATGCCCCCAGCCTGGTAAGGACGAGGCAAGGTGACGGTGCTGAGCCTGTGAACCTGGGGAGCAGCTCTGATGTCTGAACTCTGGTGGGTGGTGGCCATGTGAGAAAGGAATTCACCTTTGCCAGAGCTGAAAAAAAAAAAAAAAAAAGTGATGACATCAGTAAGTCCTTATGAGAAAGTGACATCCCTAAGTCCATGTAATAATATCCCAAGTTTAAAGTGTTAACTGAGTTTTTTTAACTATGATGTAAGCCAGACAAAACCCATCTGATGTGTGGTGTAAACATTCAAAATTTTCCATTTCCAGCAGGCAAAGCAGTGCTGGGCCAGGGTCTCCGTCACTTCCAACTTTTTCAATAAAATGGGGAGTGGCTGCAAGTCACCAGGGCTGTGGGCAAACCCCTCCACCATAACATCTTCCTTTGAGATGCTGGGTCAGTTTTGAAGATTAATAACAGGAATCACAAGAGCATTGTGCATTCAGTTTTAAAGGTAAAGAGAAAGGCAGAATAATAGGAATGGGCTGAGCCTGAAGCAGTTGCTGAGAGACTAGCTGTGGAAGGAGGAAGCTGACAGCACCCTTACTCCTGGACCCAGCGTGCGAAGGAGAGAAGAGCCTCAGTGAGAGGGCCCCGGCCCTGCCTTTTACAAAGTGAGGGTTTCACGAGCCACGAGACTACTCGTCACGTGCTGTGCACAGACACGTAGGTGAGTGTAAGTGGTACCCAGGTTATCTCATTGTATCTTCTTGTTAACCTCATCAAATGCCTGGAAATAAGATGCCCCTTAACTTACACACACAATTAATATAAACAGGGTAAACAAGGACCTACTGTACATCACAGGAAACTACACCCAGTGTCCTGTAATAGCCTATAATGAAAAAGAATCTGAAGAAGAATGTACATAAATAGATACGTATAACTGAATCACGTTGCTGGACACCTGAAATTAACACAACATTGTGAATCAACTTCAGTGAAAAGAGAAGAAACTACTGGTACTTTGCTCAGCACGCAGTGCGCAATCTCCTGGCAACCCTCTTTTCTTAGGGTTCACTTATTAAAAGAAGAAATATCTGGTCCCTTTCCACAGTTTCGAATTAACTAAACTAGTAGGATTTAGTATTCAACCTTTATAAGTTATCAAATATCTTTATTTCTTCTACCTGATTTCTAGAAGTCTGATCTAGCTAAAGGTACTCAAATTCACTTTTTGTATATCTGAATTTGGTAAGTTGCTTCTTACTTTCATGGTCTCAATTAAATTTTTAAAACTGAAGACAAAAAGTAAATATAGTGGTAATTGGGATAATAACAGCTCATCACTATATTAGGGATTTTAGTACAGAGTATTCGAATAGAACTTCTGTGGCTGTTAAACACATTTCATATGCATTTATGACTGCATAGAGTTTAAAGTAATTGGATCTTCTATAAATCTTTCTAAAACCACATGCACATATGTGTATTTACATGTATATTGTATATATAACTTTTATGTTACACACAGAGCTGAAAGCAAGCCTCAAAGCCTGTAACAAATAGAATATTTTTGTATTATTTTATCTCAAAAGAAACACCAACAGGCTGGTAGTTCATTTGATTCTTTGTTCAGTACTGTCCAAATGAATCCACAATAAAATAAGATTGCTTTTAACAATTCGAACTTGTCTAAGAAGATTGAGCTGGGGAGATTGCCATTTCATCAACACACGCACATTTTCTCTGCCGGCCATCCAGACACACACACAAAAACAAACTTGTAATGAGCGGGCACTTTATCAAGCGCCCTCTCCATCCTTCATTAAACGACAGAAAATTGCTCTCTGCCGGGGTTGTCAATGCAGCCTGCCCTCCCAGAAGCCCATTTGTTTCACATGCGAGCGCCGAATATTGCAGGATTTGCAGATTTTAGGTGACAAATCACAGCCAAGTTTGCGTGCCTCTCAGAGTCGTGTTTTGTTTGGGCGTCTTTGGGGTTTTGTTTTGCATGATTTTTAAGGGGAGGGGACCTTCCTCCCTGACAGAAGGGGAGCCTGTGTTTCTTTCTCCTCCTGAAAAGTGTATTTCAAAGGCCCTTTACCCTGGAAAACCATCTCAAAGCAAAGGGTGATGTACGCGGCTGGTGGAGACTAAAAGCACAGAGTGGGAAATGTATTCTTTCATTGCCTCCTTTCTGTTCTTCATTAAATCTTATTGAATTTGTCATCTTTTTTAATTGCACTTACCCATAAGGGTGGGAAAAGGATTTTTTTTTTAGTGACTTAAAAACTTAGCAGATTTACCCCCTTTCTGGAGGTTTTCTGACAAGGAGAAACTTAGATATCACAGCAACAGTGTGGCTTTGTCAGGGCCCCTCTTGGATACCCAGCCTACAATCAATGTGGCTTATTGAGCTCGGCTGCGGCATTACAGGGATGGGAGAATGCAGGGGCTGAGGCTAGTAGGAGCATCATTATTTATTCATACCCACAGATGAACCACACCACAGATTGCAGAAATTCTATCGCCAAGGTGAAGAAATAGAAGCCACTCTAAGTTAACTGGGGGCAGGGTGGGTGCGTTTGTAAGGAACACAAGATGACGGCTTTCAAGAGGGACAGCCCAGAGCTCAGCGATATTTACATCTGCTCTGAATTTTCATCCAAACAAATCCATTTCAAGTTTGGGACCCAGCCCACCGTGGCCGTGTCCTTTCATTGCCATTGACGTGGCGGAGGCTCACTCGTCTTTAATCCACCTATTACTCTTTCTCTTTAGTGTGCCGCGTCTGTGTCTGTTTGGGGGCCATGAAATAAATGTGGGAGAGCACTGCTTCAGCTACCCACCACTTCATGATTTTTGTGGATTTTTTTTTTAGACCTAAACAGACTACTTTCTCTGAAGAGCAAGCTTGGGGTTCTTGTTTAGATATGATTTACGATGCTACATTAACCCTTCATTGACCTAGAAATGCCCTAATATTAAAACAGTTTGACACATAGAAAATCAAAAGCCCTTTTATTGAAAGTGTTATCGTCCGCATCGTAAGTTTCTTCGATGTGGTGCCGGCGTCCCACCATCAATTTCCTTCTGCTATTGAGCATGTATTGAAAAACTAATGGACAGAATCCTCTGTCATTTCTGTCCCAGTGACCAGCAAATAGCTCAGAGAAAGCTGGTGCCTGCTCGTCACTCCAGGCACTTCTAAATGACACTGCTAAGATAACATGCTCGCGGTTTAAGGGAAAAAAGACATATTGGAGGTCCTGGGGATGAATCACAAAGGCCCTTTGTTCACTCACATACTCGGGAAGTTGTGACTTCACTGCTCTTAATTTCTCACCCTGGAGTTCACGAGAATGAAATAGGAGGTGGAAAACCGGGCTTTGCCAAGTATTCACTGGCTGCTGTATATATTGTCTTTTGAGCCCCGAAGGAAGTATTTTTAGAACTGAAGTGATTTTACTTCTCACTTTTCACTGTTGACTTACCTCCACATATTTCAATAACTCTGATACATTGATAGAAATCTCCAGTTTGGTTAGAATGGATTTTTGATCAACGTGTTAGTAACAGCACGCAAGACAGTCTCCACAAGGAAAGTTACCGCAAGGACCCAGCTGCTGGAAGGATGTCTTCAGAAGATGTGGCTCTTGAAACGATACTCCTCCGTCACACCAGATGTTCATATGGGCGCTCAGGTGTGTGCACAAGGATGCAGAAACATGTATGTGGGGGAACAGGAATTGTATCACTATGCCAGTGCCCTATTTAGTGTTCCCTTCTCGAGATTTCCCCAGACTGTTCCTTCAGGAGGTGGCACTCCGGAATGGGTCCTTTGTGCCACCCTGGAGGGCAGAGCAGAGGTGTGAGAATCTGAGCCGGGCTGGAGGCTGCGTCCCGGGGGCCGGCTGGCCCGCCACTGTGGGGCCCTGCAGCAGCTCCTCCCAGCAAAGGCGGAGCTCCACCCCTCCACCCCACCCCCAGCAAAGCCAACCTTGTCTTTGCGACCAAGTGCTTCTGCAACTGTCCCTCAGGTCCTGTGCTTATTAGTGTTTATTTTTTTTTTGTCACTAAGGTCACTAATGAACTTATGGGCTCTGGAGGAGAAGGAAGAAAACACACATGCCTTGGGTCTGTCCCACCCTCAGCTTTTCTGCTGTTACCACGATCTCCATCTGCTTGCTTTATGGTCAACAAAGCAAAACTCATTGTAAAGTCCTCTCTGCATAAGAATGCCTCCAACCTCAAAGTAACTGTTATCACTGTGGGATGTCAAGGAGGAATGTGATTCAAATATACCTGTAACGTTTTACTTAACACTTATATCAAAACCTAACTGAAGTGAATATGCAAAGTGTTTATTTAATAATGGCTAAAGTGTTGGAGAAGACTCTTGAGAGTCCCTTGGACTGCAAGGAGATCCAACCAGTCCATCCTAAAGGAGATCAGTCCTGGGTGTTCATTGGAAGGACTGATGCTGAAGCTGAAACTCCAGTACTTTGGCCACCTCATGCGAAGAGTTGACTTATTGGAAAAGACCCTGATGCTGGGAGGGATTGGGGGCAGGAGGAGGAGGGGATGACAGAGAATGAGATGGGTGGATGGCATCACCGACTCGATGGGCATGAGTTTGAGTAAACTCTGGGAGTTTGTGATGGACAGGGAGGCCTGGCGTGCTGCGATTCATGGGGTCGCAAAGAGTCGGAAATGACTGAGCGACTGAACTGAACTGAACTGAACTGAAAGTCACCAAGAATACGTCAAAGGGGAATTTTGTTGGTGTACCAAAAATAAACATATTTGGTAGATTTTTGTTGGTGTTCGGTCACTAAGTCGTGTTACACTCTTTGGTAGGACATAGTAACTATTATATTATAGCTTTTACTTTTATACTGCAAAGAGTCAAATGCAACTGAGAGGCTAACACTTTTTTTTACTTTTCCACAAGAGTAAAAATCGATTTTAAAATTTTATAAGGGGAAATTTAGATTTCCAAGACATCTTCCAAATGTGCCGAAGTACTGCAGAATGCAGGTTTGCGATGACGCGTGTCCCACACACCTGCCTCAGCCCGTCGCTTCTGGAAAGGAGTCCAGTGACTTCACTGGCGCCACAAACACCACGCTACCTGCTGGTGGCTTTCTGGACTGCTTCACAGCTGGGCCCAGCCCCAGGGACCCGACCTCTGTGAATGTAGCCTCAGGCCTGGGCCGGGCTATACAGCTCTGGAGGGACAAGCAGGATAGCCAGAGGGGTGACGGTCACCCGCACCCTTCCAGCTTCTCTCCTGTGGTCAGGAGGAAGCCCTCTGGCTGCCCAGCCTTGCAGTGGGGGAAACAGGTGAGATGCCCTCACAGACAAGGGGTGAGCGGTGGACAGGTCTTGCGTCAAGGAAGAAATGAGGGGAGAGGGGTTTATCTCAGAGTCAAGGGGCCCCTTTAAACAAATCAAATGCTCAAAGAAGAGTAACAGGTTCTGAGCATGAAACAAACATAGGACAAAAACATACCCTATCGATTGGCTGACATCCAGAGGCGCCAAACACCAGAGGACAGAAAGATGGGGTCAGAGGAAGAGCGGGTGTGAAGACAGGGCTCTGAGCACACGTGGGGTAAGCTGGGGGTCCTAGGGGGGCCCAAGGGTCTTTTCCTCCCACCAGCTTCACACTCCACAGGCCCATGTGTCTCGGCCCCGTCCTGTCGGATATGCAAATGGAAAGGGTAAGGGAGCACTTTAAGACCTCAGGCATGAAATTTAAAATTGAATCCTGTCAAATCATAGGAACTCAAGTGTAATTCTTATTGTGCAGATGACAGCAGGCTAATTAGTAATCCTAGCGAGAAGCACCCTTCACCCCTAAGGTCACAAGCCAGTGTCCTACTCGCGTTTATTAGCTTAACACAAAGGGTCATTATGGTAATCTCCCCCTTCCTGGGCCTTTTCTTTCTTCCTTTTTTTTTTTCTTTGTTTCTTTTTTTTTTTTTCGTCTCAGTTTGATTCCGGGTAAAATAAAGTTTCGTGAATAAATGTATATGGAATTGTTTCTCATTATAATACAACTTTCACAATCTTTTAATTAGCATTTAGAATGCCTTTGAAAGTATTTGCACATGAAAATTATTAAGTTGGTATTTTGTAAAATCCTGCAGAACTCTCTCTTCTTTCTAGGCTCCTGTTTTGAAGAGAGACAATCAGAATGACCAGGATCAAGCACATTCTTAATTTCCCAATTAAGGTTTCTGCTCAAAAATTAGAGTCTCTGAGTCTAATTACTCCCGTATACATCTTCTAGTTAAACTTATTATTTTTTTGTACTGTACTAAACTGCCTTAGCTATTTTATAAAGGCTAGGTATTTCACTAAGCTCTTGCAATATTGAAAGAATCTGTATTCTGAGAATTTGAAAACATGTCAGCCAACCTAAATTACATATTGATCAGGTTTAATTGCATGCCACCCATCAGTATTAGGTTTGAAAATTCATAAAAGAGAAATAATGTACTCTTTGTGGATGATTACTTCTGGGGCATTTAAATGAATTCCATCACTTAACCTGGGCTGCGACAGATTATTGAGTCTTGCCAGCTAGCCATTCAGAGACCAGTGTGAGAGACCAGCTGTTTTCCAACTATCAGAGACCAGCAGAGTGCAAACAATATAAATTTCTATAGATTTTCTTTTAAGGAAAATAGCAAAGTAAAACATTAAAAGTAAACATTCATTTTTCAATTGCTTCCTCATTGTCTCTTTACAGAAGCATTCATTTTTAGTTCTTTTTGGATCTCAGGAACCTTATTCTTTCAAGTAGTAATTCACGTCTTAATTAATATACAGTAATCAAAGAGATAAGCAACAATAAACGATTCGCAGCCTGGTTTTATTTGTTAAGGTTAATTTTTTATGCAAGTGCGTAGAAGGATTTTCATGTTGATTCTTTAGTGGACAAACCATTTAATTTTCGTACAAAAAAAAGGGACATCCAAAGTTTTGTACTATCAGTGGTAAACGGTCTTTAAAAGCTATCTTCTCGTGAAGGTCACATCGGCTCAGGAAATGAGTTCATCATTAGTTTTCAGGATGCTCTTTACATTTAGAAATTATGTTTGTTGGTATTGGTTGTGTTTTGAGAAATTGTGCTTATGTATGTTTTTCTTTACAGATTATCAATACAAAGTAAAAAGAGCCGGTTAAAATCATTGGGCTTACTTGGATAATAGTTCAACAGCTACATTTTATTTAGACACTTTCAGGTAATAAATATCTGTGAGCGTAATTAACTGTCTTTACCCAGGACTGGTCCTGCAGGCGCTGCTGTAGGGCGTCAACATTGTCTTTTAATGTTAAGGTTCAGTTTTTCCTTGAGAATTATTAGGACCCTCAAAGTAATGCTAACAGGATTTGTCTTTCAATAGCATGTTGTTATAAGTAGACACAAGCCAGATACATCCTGTGTCTCATCCTTGGTACCCACAACACATTGTGTTTTATTTTCTATGAGCAAACACAAGGTTGTGCAAATGTGCCCTGGACACGTCTGACTTCACTGTTTACATGGCTGAAATTACCATAATGGGGCAGAAAACAAGGGTTCACAGGGGCCAAGGGGCCCAGTTATGTCTGAGTCCTTGCCTAGTTACAGCTGTGTCAGGACCCTCAAGGATAAGCGTCCACTTAGACAACTCAGATTTTGACAACTTAGGGTGCGGGGCTGGTTGGTCGATGGTAAACCCGGGTTCTCTCTGCTTGTACCTGCACCCGGCGTTTCATTGGCACTGTCCTTGTGGTCTCGGGTGTGGCATGTGTTGTTTTCTGCCATGTCCTTAAGAAGAAAATGAAAGAGGAGAGGGCAGAGGGCCTCAGACCAGCAGCCTCTGTGGGGAACAGCTTCCACATACAGAGGTCAGGTGCCATGCACTCAGATAAACCCAACTGAAACCCAATGTATTGGAATTCCATCAACATTTTATGAAGGAGGATGCTTTTACTCTACTGATCGACTGTTCACTATCTAATCAGTTATGTTGTAGTAGAACACAGCAACCTAAATGACCCACTGGGCAAATAAATGACTTTTTTCCAAGACTCTTTAGAAAATGAGAGAAAAAAAAAAAACTTATGGTCAGGGAAAACTTGGGACTTTCTTTCTTCAGAAAACTTCCATCCATAATGATGGACTGTCATTATGAGTCAGGAAAGAACGGGTGTTACTTTCGGCTGTTCTAGAGCAGGACACACAGAAAGGGTCCACGAAAAGAAATCATCTTAGGGTGAAGCTGGTTTCAGGAGGGACACCCAGATCAAGCCAGCTTTGCAAGAAAAGGCTGCTGTGTGTGCTCAGTGGCCAAGCTGGGAAACACCGAGCGGTCGGGTGGAGACGGTGAGGTGCAGTGCGGAGTATTTCTGCCTTTCCTGGGTTGGAGTTGGAGTGTGATCACATGAAAACTCAAGTCTGCCCAATTATGTCGCCTTGCTTTTCTGTAGAGAACGTTGGTGAGAGGCCCTGCCCCCAGGAGAACCTCTTGGCTGGAGACACAGCTCCATAAATGAACTGCATGCTGTAATAAGTGCCCTCCAGGTGTAAGCTGGAACTTCCCAGGTGGCTCAGTGGTAAGGCATCCACCTGCCAATGCAGGAGACACAGGTTCGATCCCTGGATCGGGAAGATCCCCTGGAGGAGGAAACGGCAACCCACTCCAGTGTTCCTGCCTGGGAAATCCCATGGACGGAGGAGCCTGGCAGGTTTTAGTCCATGGGTCTAAAAACGTCACACAACTGAGTAACCGAGCACACACCACCACACGCGGGTGTGAGTTACACACTCCCACCCACAAAGGTCACCACATCAGTGACTGACAGGTGTAAAAGGATTGTAATATGGCATAAAAGAAGAGCCAGTGTGCCGGAGATTTTATAGACAACTTTAAAGAAATGCAACCAAATATCGAAGATTCAGGGAAATGTTCACCTTTGTCTCAACAGCTATCCATCATTAATTCTCTGTGTTTCTCCTCTTGTCCTTGGAATTCTTGGTGCTGTGGACTTTTGCAGTAACAATCCTCTTTATCTAGTGGATAAATCAATAACAAATCACTGATTCCTTAGCACCCGAGAAACAGTCTGCAGAAGTTCTAATGTGCATTTCGGTGTACAAAATTAAAGTGTGCCTACAATAAATCATTCCCAAATGTTCTTTGATGAGTCCTGGAATGGCCAAGGCCTTCACACACTGTAAATATTTCTCTTCTTATGTGACTGTCTTTGGCAAATGTCCCTCTCTCCTCACTCTGGCCATAAAGACACCCTGGGGCTGAATCCCTAATTGCCACGCTATGGCAGCTCCTCATAATGGCTACATTGGGGAAATGAAGCTAAAAACACTTCAGCTTTGGGAATGGACAAAAACAGAAAGAAATCAAACCAAAATGCGTTGCTTAGCTAATTATCAAGCTGACATTTCAAAGTCGCTCAGTTGTGTCCGACATGGACTGTGGCCTGCCAGGCTCCTCCATCCATGGGATTCTCCAGGCAAGAACACTGGAGTGGGTTGCCAGTTTCTTCTCTAGGAGATCTTCCCAACCCAGGGATCAAACCCGGGTCTCCCACATTGCAGGCCGACTCTTTACCACCTGAGCCACCAGGGGAGCCCTTGCTGGAAACGTCTGTCAAAGTCTCCATGTGCCTGTTTTGGGTTGAACCATGTGCCTCCAGACAGGTGTCCTGGAGACCCAACTCCCCATAGTAAGAATGTGACCTCGTTTTGAGATAAGGTCTTTACAGAAGTGGGTGAGTGGGTGCGTACTAAGTCGCTTCAGTCATGTCCGACTCTTTGTGACCTCACGGACAGTAGCCTGCCGGGCTCCTCCATCCATGGGATTCTCCAGGCAAGACTTCTGGAGTGGGTTGCCATGCCCTCCTCCAGGGGATCTTCCCAACCTAGGGATCCAACCAGTGTCTCTTATGTCTCCTGGCAGGAGACAGGCACTAGCACCCTCTGGAAAGCCCCCTTTACAGAGGTATTTAAACTCAAATGAGGTCATTGAGGTGGCCCCGACCCAGATGAGTGGTGTCCTCGTTGGAGAGAAAATGTGGATAGAGACAAGATGGATGGAGGGAAGACAGTGTGAAGAGGCTGAGTCGGGGAGAGACACTGGAACAGATTCCCTCCTCCCCCCGCCCCTGCCTCAGAGGAAGTGCATCGCTCTGTCACCTGAACTCAGATTCCTGCCTGTGGAGCTCTGGGAGAATACCTTCTGTGGTTCAGGACACCTACTTTGTAGTGTATTCTCCCAGCAGTCCTAGGACACCAGTGCAGCACCAAGGTGTCCTAGCGATTGTCAGTTACGTGGCCCGTGTAAGCTATGCTCAGTCACTCAGTTGTGCTGACTCTTTACGACCACATGGACAGTAACCCACCAGGCTCCTCTGCCCATGGGATTTTCCAGGCAAGACTACTGGAGCAGGTTTCCATTTCCTCCTCCAGGAGATCTTCCTGACTCAGGGATCAAACTCATCTTTCTTGCATCTCCTGCATTGGCATGTAGATTCTTTACCACTAGCACCATCTGGGAAGCCCCCAGTCCCATCGCTTCATGGAAAATAGATGGGGGAAAAGTGGAAACAGTAACAGACTTTATTTTCTTTGGCTCCAAAATCACTGTGAACAGTACTACAGCCACGAAATTAAAAGACGCTTTCTCCTTGGAAGAAAAGCTATGACAAACCTAGACAGCATTTTAGAAAGCAGAGACATTACTTTGCCCACAAAGGTCTGTATAGTCAAAGCTATGGTTTTCCAGTAGTCATGTATGGATGTGAGAGTTGGACCATAAAGAAGGCTGAGAACCAAAGAATTGATGCTTTCGAACTTTGGTGCTGAATAAGATTCTTGAGAGTCCCTTGGACAGCAAGGAGATCAAACCAGTCAATCCTAAAGGAAATCAACCCTGAATAGTCATTGGAAGGACTGATGCTGAGGTTGAAGCTCCGATACTTCGGCCATCTGATATGAAGAGCTGGGATAGATTGAGAGCAGGAGAAGGGGACTACAGAGGATGAGATGGTTGAATTGCATCATTGACTCAATGGATATGAGTTTGAGCAAACTCCAGGAGATGATGAAGGACAGGGAAGCCTGGTAAGCTGCAGCCCTTGGGGTCACAAAGAGTCAGACACAACTTAGCGGCTGAACAACAACAGCAGCAGCTTCCTTTTTAAACTTAAAATACATAATTTAACTCCAGGCTTCCAATAACCTCATTTTCTGTTGACATCACCAGGGTACCTTCATCTGGTTTACGTTAAACACACAAGAACTAGAGTATCCTTCTGCATTCATGTCCACTTTGACTCAAAATACTTGGATGAGGAAGACAAGTGTTCATCGTATCATGATTAATTTCCTGAATTTTGAAGGCAAATTCCGTTGAGAAGTCCTACCTGCTGGGCCATGTCCTGGAGGAAGAGCTGTGCCCCTGTAAACAACAGCAGTTACAATGGATTTGTGATCAACCACGGCCTGCCACGTGTTCAGTAAAAGCACTTCACATGAGCCCTCTTTTTATTTCCTTTTTCCTCTTTATTTTTACTTTTCTAGTAAGAATAATAGTTCTGTGGATGAAATCAAGGGCTCTCAGTGAGAGGCCCGGATTGTGGAGCAGGAGCTCATGCGTCTGCCCAGGAGAGGCCTGCATCCACCTGACCTCTCCATCCTGTTTCCCCTTCAGTGAAATAGATGCAGTGCCTCTCCAGGGCTTGACTCAGCCTGGTTCTTCCATGAGGCCATGTTGGCCATTCCTAATATAGCCACTTGTCCTCTTGCTTGGTTTACCCCTGGTCTGTACTTGGTTGCAAATATGCTTTATGTTTAAGGCTTATCTTAAGGCAAAATTAAAATAGGGTGTTACATAGCAGAAGCCAAAAAGCAGAATTACCTTATAATCTCAGAGATGAAACCGAACAGAACTGCTACCTAGAATGATTTTTGTGACTCTTAGTCTGGGGCCTCTGGCTGGACACAGAGTTCAGAAAGTAGGCGCGGCTTTGGCCACCCAGGAGAGCATTCAGGAAACATAGCCCTTATGCCTGGATCTTACACCTGGAATGACATCTCTTTGCATTGAAATTGTCATGCGTGACATCAAGACCAGGACTGGCAGCTATTCTGTGATCTTCCCTGATGAGAAGATAAAGACGGAAGTTGACAAACTCTGGGTTCAGAGTGGAAGATAGTGATTTCTGTTAGTTTTGC